>NC_040903.2:85824308-86125798 GCF_004126475.2 Phyllostomus discolor
TTGAATAGGTTTAAAAATGAAAATTAATAAATAATTTAAAACTTGTTGTACTGTTGAGTAACAGTTAACTCTATTATGTAATGGGGAGAGGTATTGACTAGATATCAGAACTAATGGTAGACCTGTTCTCCCCTCATCTAGCTCACTGTTTTAGGAAAGTTGCTCTACCTTTATTTCCCTTCCTTCTTCCCCTGCTTTCTTTTCCTCCTCCCTCCTCCTTCCTTTTTTTCTTTATGAATCCCATTGTTCTTATCTGACAAAAGACTGGAGATAATAAGACCTTCCACAGAGCTGCCTTAAAGAGCTATTGGAACAATTATAGAAGACACGGAAATAGTTTTACCCCTTTTTTCCTATCTTAGTAAACAATAGCATCCTCAAGCCAGCTCCTCAGTAAAATCTTCAGACTCTTCCTGATTGTTTCTCTTCCTCCCCCAACTCCAGGCCTACCCAGCTGCAAGTCCTTCACAGCATCCTGAACATTTACCCTCTCTTTTCTTTCTCCTCTGCTACTGTTCATTATGGCCCATCCAGACAACTGTAATAGCTTCTAACTAGTCTCCCTGCTTTCTTCCTCGTCCTCATTCAATGTCTTCTCTGTCTAGCAGTCAAAATGATCTTTAGAAAAACAAAAATCAAATTGTGTCATTTCCATATTTTAAAGCTTTCAGTGGCTTCTTATTATACTCAGAATAAAATGCAGAATACTTACCATGGCCTCTGTGGCAGCCTCAAGATGACCCCCAATTCTTTGTCACTTCCTTTAGAGAAGAGGTGTCTGATTTTTCCTCCTTGTGAACCTGGGCTGACTTTAGTGCCTTGTGTGATTAACAAAGATTGCAGACAATGTTCTGAGACTTGCCAGAGAGGCTGTCAGGAGGCTTAAAGCTTGGGTCAGGGGTTGGTCTTGGGGAAGCTGGTCTTCACATAGAAATCTAAGTACTATGAGACAACCATGAGGCCACCTTGTGAGAAGAACAAGCCCTGTGACGTGCCATGAAGATAAGAAGGCAGGCCAGAAGAACTGAGGTACCAGGCTGAAATGAAGAAATCCCCCAGGACATGGGTGCTCCTGCTTTCCCTGACCCAGGTAATGCCATGGGGATCAGAGAAAATTGCCTAGAAGAAGTGTCCATATTTCTAATCTCCAAATTGTGTACAAAATATAATCGTTGTTTTAAGCTACTAAGTTTTGGAAGTCCTTTCACAGATATAGACAGCCCAGCAGCTTTTAATGACCTAAAAATGTGGTTCCTACCTCCGTCTCTGGGTTCATTCCCTCCCATCTTTCCTCCTCCTTACTGTGCAACAGCCTGTAAGGCTTCTCTGAGTGTCGAGCTCCTTCCTGCCAGCACCTTGGCACTTGCTATTCCCTCTGCTTGAACTCTGACCCCAAATCTGGTCATTGTTTCCTTCTTGTCATGGAGCGTGTGTCTCACAGTTTGAGGTAGGCCTTCCAGATCTCTCTGTTTAAATTAGCCTTACCTGCCCACATCCTTCTAGTTTATCATTGTTCTTTATTTTTTATAGCACTTATAATATCTGAAAGGATTTTGTCCACTCATTTATTTCCTACTTACTGATTTGTTTTGAATTGGAATGTTAGCTTTTGAGACCTGGGCTTCTATCTGTGTTTTTTCACAAAGTTGCCCTTAATGCCTTTTGTATTCAATATATCTTTTTATTAATGCATGCAAGTGTGCTTCAAACCTAAAGGGCTACATTATTATTGCACAACAAGTAACTATCATAAGAAACCACTGAGTGCTAGGCCAGGTGGCTTAAGACAAATACCATATGATCTCATCTATAACAGGAACCTATTGAACAAAACAAACAAATGAGCAAAATAGAACCAAAGGCATGGAAACAAAGGACAAACTAACAGGGACCACAGGAGAGGAGAGAAGGGGATAAGGGAGAGAAGAAGTAAAAAGCCTAGTTAAAGAACAAGTGTGAATGACCCATGGACATGGACAACAGGGTGGGGATGAACAGGGCAGGGCAGACCACAGCAACAGGAGAAAATTGGGACAACTGTAATTAAATAGCAATAATAAAAAAAGAAACCACTGAGTGCTAGAAAAATGCAGAGCAGAATGTACTCAAATATAAACCAATAAGATACACCAATAAGATATGGAAAATTATAATTCTCTAGAATTGCAGAGAATTAAAATATCCCACAATATCAGAACATTTAAGTCCACTTGAGTCTGTCATAGAAGTACATTTCCATGTTAATATCTCACTTAGTAAGCTGACAGGTCCATTGTACTATTTTCCTATTCCCCCTTGGCACTTGGCTCAACCTTCAGTTTTCCGGTATGTGTCCTTTAGTAATAAAATGAAAGGTATTTTTTTTGTTGTTTACCCATCCATAAAGTCATTGACCAAAGAGTCCACAGGAGTATCAAATGGGTTAATCATTTAATGAGGAGGCATTGCCCCTTTCAAAGACGTAGGAATGAGTTTACAATCCACTTCATGTGAATTTCTGTTTTACTTTACATTTCATACCCAGCTATCACTTAGGGAGAAGACTGTTGCTAATTAATAGTATTTAGGGTAACAAAGGAGAGAAAACATAGAAAGCTTAACAAATGTGTAAAAAGAACATCTCCACCAGGGTTTAAGAGACAGGAAGTTTGATTTGATTTGATTTGATTAAACTTATTGACTTGGTAAACTATGTAATTGTTGGCATGTATCAGGAGACAAGTTTAATATATATTACTATAGTATACATTTTAATGTCGTGAGCTAGAGAAACTCACTGACTCACAAGGAATTGAAATGTCGAAATGGAAATCCAGGCTTTGAGATTCCTAGAATCTCTGAAACCATCTTGCACCTTTCTCTCCATCTGCTTGTCAACATGACTTTCTGAAATAACTAATCTCAGAGGAGTATTTTAGAAAAAAAATCATGTGGATGTGTTTTTTCCCCACTGATAAATGCCAATCTTAGGCAGCGTTTTTGTCAGGAGTCTCTGTTCCAGCTTTAAAAGCCAAAAGAAAAAACGAAAATGAGTATACCAAAATGTAATTTAAAATGCAAATGCAGATTCTGCGGAAAAGCAGCAAAAGCTAATTGTAGTTTTCCTTCATGCTTGGCTCCATAGACAAAGGGTGTTGTCGCCTTCCCCCTGCTGGGGATGCCCAGACCACAGCTGCACTGCCACATTCTGACCTCTTAGATAAAATACATTTGACTTAAAAAAAAAAAACCTCAGTGGCAGAAATCAATAGGCACTTAACCCCAGCCTGTCCTGGACGAAAAGGCAGACATGGGTGTGGTGTGACAGTGTGCCTTTGAACTCATGAGAAATCCAGAACAGAAACAGCAGTTGCATGTTATAAAAAAAGGTCAGTGCTCACTGAATATAGATTTAAAAAAAAATTCAACCCCTGAATTAAGGACATCACTTGTTTAGAGCCTATCGAAGTTGCATGTACATTTCACGGTTAGAGTAACTTGGAGTTGATTCTAAAATGGGCAGCTTTAGCTCCTTTTTGTTTTTCTTCCTGTTCTACCTGGATACTAGTGGGCTACATAGTATGCTGAGCTTGGATACATATGTTGTTTATAGCAAAGCTTTGTTCACTCTTTTAAGTCTTAGGACTTGTTTATGAAAAACTGCAAAATCATTTGTGATCCATTTTTTTTACACTGTTCCCTTTTTCACTGACTGAATGGTGTTCTAATAAATTTAATCAACATTTTGTCACAAAATGCTAGTGATCTACCACACGTCCTTGGGATAGCCTGATCAAAGGTATTATTTAGAGTCTAGAAGAATAAATGATTTTACCAGATCAAATAACTACTAGAAAAAGCTTGAGTGAGTTGTACAATTAGAATTTTGAATTTTAAAAAATTAATCTGGGACTCACATGGAGTCCATTCTCTGTCATGTATGTTAATTAGGAGGACGGACTCTGTGGACAAAACAAATGTTTTCTTAATCTTTATCCTTTCCCTGTCAAAACTTAATGGACTCAGTTAATAGGTTCTGTTGGTTCTTCAAGGCCTTTCCTGCCCTCTACTGAGGGAGCTACTGCATTAGAAAATGGTCAGAAACAAGAAGGAAGCTGTGAGGTGGGGAGTTTGAGTAACTGCTTTAATCGAGTCCACGAGGGCATAACATGGTCCCAGGTGTCCACACGTGTGCCTCAGTCCCAAGGCTGTCGGGGCTGCTCATTGGGAGGGGTGCCTTAGACAAACAAGGGTTTGGGACCTACAGGACTGAACTAAGTGGCTTTCTACCTACCTCTAGTTTTCCTACCAAGCTTTATCCTCTGGTGTTAGTCTACCTGAAAGCGAATGGCTCCTTTTAAAAATCCTTTGTTCACCTCTATGAGTTACCTTGTGCTGGGAATCACATCTACCTGCTTGCATGTCTGATGTGCTGGGTTTGAGGAGGTAAGCGCGTGAAGAGGAGAAGGAGTCGAAGTTCCCTTCTGAACTTGTTTTCATGAAAAACAGGTTTTAAAGCAAATTTTGCAGTATAAGTCACATATATACCAATCTAAAAGTCTTACCAAATGAGCCAAACCATGTTAGGATTATTCACAAGTAATTGCTTTCATTTTCATTGTAACTTCTTGTTCTTATTTCCAAAGTTTTTTTTTTATTCCATTTTTTTCCTTTGGTGGGCTGGGGAGCGGAAGACAGGGCAGATGTGAACTCCTCAGAAGCCTTATGCCTGAGTTTATGTGTGTAAAAATAGAGGAAAGAAAACATTTTTATAAAACTACTCAGAATATTCTTTTAATTATTGTTGCATGAACACTGTATTTTGTTTTACAAAGAGAACACTGTAGCTGTTCTTTATTGCCTGTCATGCTTAGGAGAGGGATACATTCTAAACACATTAGTTTAACTTATTTTTGCTTTATGGAACATTATAAACATGATACATATGACATCCAATTGAAAAAAGAAAATCTTCAATGAAATAAGAAGTAGGCACATCCAAATGCAGGAGGATAATAGGAAGTCAATCAGAAGTAGGAAAATCCAGCCTCTGGTCAGGCCTCTGCCTCTGGCGTGTAGTTCAGCTTCACTCTTTCATCTTTCCTGTGGGCGTTGCTCTGCACGAACAGTTCCTGCCTTTCCCAGATGTCCGGGTGTGCCTCCCCTCCCACCCAAGCCCACAGGTTTTTCCCCTCCTTCCCTCTTGCCGCCAGTTCTCATGTTTCTCATGTCAGTTTATAAGGTGAGCCTGGCAGTTTCAGTAAAAAATGATCAATTATTTTGTTAGGTTCTATAATAGCTGAATAAAAGAAAGATTAATTTTCTTTTATTTATTGCCAGCTAAGGACAAATGTCTATGCAAAATAAATGATAAACCTGAGATCTTATTTGATTTAGGGCCTGTATGATTCTCAAGTGCATTTCCATTTTCTATGTATGATTCTCTAAATTCCTTCTCCTTTAAGATTCTAACATATTCCCATTTATAGAAAATTGCTCCCTTCTGCTGCCTCTATAGAATGACTATAATAATTATACTAATACTAATAATACAACTACTACTAATAATGAAAACAAACACTCTGAAATTTCTCTGTGTTTGGCAATATTTCAAGTGCTACATTTTTACTGGTTTATCCTCTAAAAACCCTGTAGTATAGGTACAATTATTATCTACATTTTACAGATGAGGAGACTGTGGCCCAGCTTAAATAACCCGGTGAAAGTGACATAGGCAAGGTTGGTACTATGCTTCAAAATCAAGTGGTGTGAATCCAGGACTAATGTTTGTAACCACAATGATAGGCCATTTTCCCTATAATAATTGCTAAAACCTGCATATTGATCATGAACAATGTAAAACAACACACCTCCACCCCTGTAACTGGTGGAATAATACTCACTCCACCTGGTACCCACGTAGCATGCCTTGAAATCAAAGTGCCAAGAAAAACACATTCATTCTTTTAAACCACTAGGAAATCTATAGGATTTCATGGCTGTGCAGGGTGTTAAACAAGACCTGTAGGTTTGAAAAAGTGACTATGTGCCGAAGGAGCTTTGTACAACCACCTGGGTCGTTGTGGGGAGACCTGAAGGGGCACCTGTGCCGGTGTCCCTCCCTGGATTCAGTTGCATGACTTCGGGCAGGTTGTCTGATCTCTTTATACCTCAGATTCTTCCTCTAGAAAAAAGAGATAATTCTGATCCAGACGCTGTATTAGAAACTGAAAACTGTCATTGGCTGCTATATGAACAAAGGTTTTACTAGAGTTTTAAAAGAGAAATAGTGGTAGAACCTAGTCATCCCTTTAAATATAAGAGTTTAAACGAGTACAACTCAAAAACGCCTGCACTGGGGAGGAATTACATTGTAATTCACATTGTAAGTAGACATCCTACGTATAGGAAAAATACTCCTATATATCTCCTTTACTCACATGAGCAATACTTTGACACCAAATGTGTGTTTTTTCCCCTACCCAAGCAATTCTGCATTACCAGCTGGGTGTCCTACAGTTTAATCTAGTTTTGATGCTCTCTACCTAGAGTAAGCATCACACCCTACAAATTATGACTCAGTCCCACAGCTCTGCCCCCACTTCAGATACCCATTGCAAGTCCCATGTCCCTAGTACTTCTGATTAAATGGCTGTAAACCAGAGTTTCCATGACTCTTTCCTTGGGTTTGGTAATTTGCTAGAATGGTTCACAGAACTCAGGAAAACACTCACTTGTGTTTACCAGCTTATTTATAGAGGACACAGATGAACGTCCAGATGAAGAGATTCATAGGGTGAGATCCAGAGAGATCCAGACAGGAGCTCAGGAGTTCCTGTCTCCAAGGAGTTGCAGCATGCTATTCTTGGGCACACAGATATTCTTACCAACTGGAAGTTCTCCAAATGCCACACTTTGGGGACTTTTTAAATAATTATTTTTTAAAAATTGCAGTTGACATTCAATATTATATTAGTTTCAGGTATACAGCATAGTGGTTAGACATTTATATAACTTATGAAATAGTTTTTGTACTCCCCTGGCTCTATAGTTATTATAAAATTATTGCTGATGATCCCTATGCTGTTCTTTAACTTGAACATCTTAACCCCTTATGAAGATTAAGAACTGTCCTTTTCGCCCAGGCCCCCAACACCTCTCCCATCAGGCAACCATCAGTTTGCTCCATCTGAGTCTGTTTCTGTTTTGTTTGTCCACTTATTTTTGTTTTAGATTCCACAAATAAGTAAAATCATATGGTATTTGTCTTTCTCTATCTGACTTATTTCACCCTCTTGCATAACACCCTCTAGGTCCGTTCATGTCATCATAAGTGGCAAGCTTTTTTTTCTTTTTTATGGCTGAGTAATACTCTATTATGTATAGGGTGGGGCAAAAGTAGATTTACAGTTATTGGTATGGAAAACAATATAATAATTAATAAGTAATAATACAAAATAAACTCTGTGTTTCACATACAACTGTAAACCTACTTTTTCCCCGCTCTGTATATATACCACTTCTTTATCTAATCGTTTACTGGTGGGCACTTAAGTTGCTTTCATATCTTGGCTATGGCAAGTAATGCTGCAATGAACATAGGGGTGCATATCTCTTTCAAATTAGTATTTCTTATTTCTTCACATAAATATCATTTAAGTATAATTGTTGGATTTTAAGATAGTTCTATTTTTAAATATTTGCAGAACCTCTGAAAGAAATGATTTGGGGAGGAATCATTTCATAAGTTTGTAAATGGCTAACCACTATGCTGTGCATCTGAAACTACTATAATATTGAATGTCAAGTATAATTTTAAAAAATAATGAAAAAATACTGTTTTCCATAGTGGTTGCACCAATCTGCATTCCAACAACAATGCATGAGGGTTCCCTTTTTTCCACATTCTCCCTAACACTTAATGTTTGTTGATGGAATGATGATAGTTATTCTGATAACTATCATCAGAATAACTATCAGTATGAGTATGAGGTAATATCTCACTATAGTTTTAATTTGCATTTCCCTGATGATTAGTGATGTTGAGCATCTTTTCATATGTCTATTGGAGAAATGTCTATCTAGGTCCTTTTTTATTTGGTTGGTTTGTTCATTTTTAACTACATATATAAAAAATTTTATATTTTATATATGCATTTATATATACATATATATATATGTTGAATTATAAAACTTCTTTTGGATATAAAGCCCTTGTTGGATGTATTGTTGGCAAATATCCTCTACCATTCAGTAGGTTGCCTTTTAGTTTTGTTCATGTTTTCTTTGCTGTGCAAAAACTTTTTAGTTTGATATAGTTCGATTTATGTTTTCTTTTGTTTCCCCTGCCTGAGGAGATATATCAGAAAGAAAAATTGCTACAAGAAATGTCCAAGATTTTACAGCTTATGTTTTCTTCTAAGATTTTTATGGTTTCAAGTCTTATATTTGTCTTTAATCTATTTTCAGTTTATTCCTGAGTATGCTATAAGAGGGTGGTATGGTTTCATTGTTTTTCAGGGATCTGTCTTATTTTCTCAATACCATTTATTAAATAGACTGTCTTTACCCCATTTTATGCTCTTGCCTCCTTTGTCAAATATTAATGGACCATAAAGTTTTGGGTTTATTTCCAGGCTCTCTATTCTGTTCCATTGATCTATGTGTCTGTTTTTATGCCAGTACCAGTGTGTTTTGATTACTATGGAACTGTAGTATAGTGTGATATCAGGTAGCACAATTCTTCCAACTTTTGTTCTTTCTTCAGATTGATGTTGCTATCTGGGTTGTTTGTGGTTTCATATACAATTTTATAATATTTATTGTAGTTATGTGACATATGCCATTAATATCTTGGTAGGAATTACATTGAATCTAGAAATTGCTTTGGGTAGTACAGGCATTTTTTTAAAGATTTTATTTATTTATTTTTTAGAGAGGGAAGGGAGGGAGAAAGAGAGAGAGAGAGAGAAACATCAATGTGCGGTTGCTGGGGGTCATGGCCTGCAACCCAGGCATGTACCCTGACTGGGAATCGAACCTGCAACACTTTGGTTCGCAGCCCAAGCTCAATCCACTGAGCTACACCAGCCAGGGCTTAGTATGGACATTTTAATGATGTTAGTTCTCCCTATCTATCCATGAACATGGTATGTTCTTCCACTTATTTGTATCTTCTTCAGTTTCTTTATTCAGTGTCTTATAATTTTCTGAGTACAGATTTTTAATCACCTTGGTTAAACTTACTCCTAGGTATCTTATTTTTGTCATTGTTGTTACAATTGTAAATGTGATTTTTTATTTCTTAGTTTCATTTATTGGTGTATATAAATGTAACAAATTTCTGGATATTTATTTTGTATCCTGCTACATTACTAAATTAATTTATCAGTTTTAGTAATGTTTCAGAGGAATCTTTAGGGTTCTGTACCTAAAGTATCATGTCATCTGCAAATAATGGCAGTTTCATGACTTTTTTTTCAATTTGAATTCCTTTTATCAATATTTCTCCTTGTCTGATTGCTGTGGCTAGCACTTCCAATACTATATTGATTGAATAAGAGACATGAAAGAAGGCACCCTTGTTTTGTTCCTGATCTTAAGGGAAATACTTTTAGTTTTTGCATGTTGAATATGATGTTGACTTTGGGTTTCTTATATGTAGTTTTTAGTATGTTGAGGAATGTTCCCTGTATTATTAGATTAGATTGTTTATTTGAGATTGTCTTTGTTTCCTGAGGTAGGATTGTATTGCTATGAATTTCTTTGTTAGGGCTGCTTTTGCTGTATTCAGTAGATTTTTTTACCTTTTAAACAAATAAATTTTTATATTAAACACTAATAATTTAATCTTTAGTTTCTTTTTTCTTGATTTAATTTTTATTGTATTTTTCCATTACTATTTAGTTCCCTTATTTACCTCTCTCCCCAGCAATCACCACACTGTTGTCTATGTCCATGAGTCCTTTTTATTTTTTGTTCAATCCCTCCAACTCCTAACATCCTCCCACCACTAGCTGTCATCTGCTCTCCATCTATGAGACAGAGTGTGTCTCTGTTTTCCTTGTTAGATCAATTTGTTCATTAGATTACACATATGAGTGAAATCATATGGTATTTGTCTTTCTCTGACTGGCTTATTTCACTTAGCATAATGTTTTCTAGGTCTATCCACACTGTTTCAAAGGGTAAAATTTGCTTTTTAGTGGCCAAGTAGTAATCCATTGTGTAAATGTCCCATAGGTGATTTATCCACTCATCTATTGATGGATATGGGCTGTTCCCATATCTTAATGTTTATAAATAACACTGCAGTGAACATAAGGGTGCTTATGTTCTTTGAAATTAGTGTTTTGGGTTCCTTCAGATATATTCCCAGAAGTGGGATCACTGGGTCAAAAGGCAGATCCATTTTTATTATTTTTTTTAAATTATCCTCATACTGCTTTCCATAGTGGCTGCACTAGTCTGCATTGTTACCAACAGTACAAAAGGGTTCCCCTTTCTCCACATCCTTGCCAGCACTTGTTGTTTGTTGATTTATTGATGATAGCCATTCTGACAGGCGTGAGGTGGTATCTCATTGTGGTTCTAATTTTGTGTTGTTGTTTTCATGTTCATTTGTCTCAAGGTATCTTTTGATTCCTTCCTTGGTCTCATTGTTAAACCATTCATTGTTTAGTAGCATGCTACTTAGCTTCCCTGTGTTTGTGCATTTTTTAAGTTTTTTTCTTGTATTTGATTTCTAGTTATGTACCATTGGGGTCAAAAAGATACATGGTATGATTTAAATCTTCTTGCATTTATTGAGACTTGTTTCATGACCTAATATGTGGCCTATCCTGAAAAATGTTCCATGTGCACTTAAAAAGAATCTATGCTCTACTGCTTTGGGATGAGATGCTCTGAAAATATCAATTAAATCTACCTGGTTTAATGTATCGTTTAAAGTCACATTTTCCTTTTTGATTTTCTGTCTTGAAGATCTACCCATTGATGTCAATGGGGTGTTGGTGTTAAAATCTCCTACACTGACTGTGTTATTGTCCCTCTCTCCCTTTATGTTTTTTAGTATTTATTTGCTTTATGTATTTAGGTGCTTATATGCTGAGTATATAAATGTTTATAAAGGTTATATTTTCTTGGATTAATCTCTTTGTCATTATAAAATGTCCTGCTTTGTCTTTTATTTTAGCCTTGCTTTAAAGTCTGTTTTATCTGATATAAGTACTGCTACCTCAGCTTTATTTTCCACTTCATTCACATGAAGCATCTTTTTCCATCCCTTTACATTTAATGTGTGTGTGCTGTTGGACCTGAAGTGAGGTTCTTATAGAGAGCATACATGTACATCTGGTCTTCTTATCCATTCAATCATCCTATATATTTTGATTAAAGCATTTAATCCCTTTATATTTAAGGTGATTATTTATAGGTTTGTAGTTATTGCCATTTTATTATTCATATTCATGTTCTTTTTTCTTCTCCATTTTCTTTAAAAGTCCCTTTAACATTTCTTGCAGTACCATTTTGGTGTTGATAAACTCCTTTTGTTTTTTGTTTTTTTTGTCCAGAAAATCTTTAGCTCTCCTTCAATTTTAAAGGATAGTCTTGCTGGGTAGAGTAGTTTTGGTCATAGGTCACTTTGGAAATTTTTATGGACACTCTATCAGGTAGACATGATTGATCTCTAGCTCAATCTCCATTTCTTCTCCCCTTTGGGGAAGATGGAAGGGTGTGGCTGAAAGTTCAAAGCTTCTGATAATCTCTCTGCTCTTCTTATGACCTGCCTCCATCCCAAAGCTATCCAGAAACACACCAAGAGTATACCTAAAAGTTCCGTGTCAAGAACCATGGTCAAAAGCAAATATTAGAATAAAAGATTCTCTTAGCACTCTTATCACTTAGAAATAATGTGTGACAAAGATAGATAGTTACCTACCCCAACATCCATTTTCATCTCTTACTTTAGAAATAAACCCACGCATTGCTACCTGGAAACCAAATTTGCAACTAGGTGTGAAGTATGATTACAGGTTTAGGCAAATGAAATATCAATGGAAACATTGTGTTGAAGTTATAGCAAGACTGTTTAAAGGGAACTAACCTAACAGTGGTGAGGGTGGGGTGGAGTCTTTTGGTTTTTACATTTGCTCTCCCTTTTTCCTTCAATGTGGAGATGATGATTTGAATTCCAGCCTGAGCTCCGTGGGCTGTGGTGTTATCCTAAAAATGGAAAACATGATTTAAGACAATAGGGCAGAAATATAGAAGCCTGGATTCTTGATGCCATCACAGCTTCCTGTTTCAGTCATGGGCTGCCTACTTCTAGGTATTTTTTATGATGAGAATATTAAAAGGAAAAAAACCTGAAGAAATGTAAACCACATTTTTTGTTTTTTCTCTATTTTCACACTAATCTTGTGTATCATAACACTAACCTTATCATCAATTAAACCTGTCATTTTTATAGAGTTATTTACATTGGTATATGAAAATAGATTGTTATAGGTTTGATTAAATGTTAAGGTCTGATTATCCTGAAGCAGCAAAAAATCTTTAAGTTATTAATTCCATTGTGTGCTGCATGATTAAGTTAAACAGGAAACTTTTCTACATTTATATCATTGAATTTAACACATAGAGATGGTTAAAATCTAGAATCAGAAGAGGGTACATCACCAAATATTTACAACACCAACACTTCAGTTTCAGTAAAACAGCATCTATCACATTAGATTAACTTGGTGACTTAATTTGATTATATCCATAGTTTTAACTGTATCTAATGTAAAGATTTATCATAGTATCAGTTTTACTTTTTCAAGTATAAGAAGTTTATATTTAAGTAATATAAAATATTGAGGCTCCATAATTATTGTTTTTCTTTAACAGGGAAGAATAAATTACTCAAACTTGAAATAGAACACTTTTAAGTGCAGTCATACACTGCATAAGGACATTTCGATTTAGGATAGACTGCATATGTGACAGTGTTCCTGTAAAATCACAGCAGAGATGAAAAATTTCTATTGCTTGGTGACATCGTAGGCATTGTAACATTGTGGTTCATTGCATTACTCATGTGTTTGTGGTGATGCTGGTGTAAACAAGCATATGGTGTTAGTCATAGAAAGTCTAGCACATGCACTCATCTGCACTACGTAATGCTTGATAATGATGCCCTGGTCAGTGTGACACAGTTGGAGTCTTGTCCCATAAACCAAAAGGTCATGAGTTTGATTCCTGCTCAGGGCACATGCCTAGGTTGTGGGTTCAGTCCTGGTTGGGGTGCATATGAGAGGCAATTGATTGATGTTTCTCTCTCACACTGATGTTTCTCTCCTTCTCTCTCCCTCTCAACTTCTCTTCACCTTTCTGTAAAATCAATAAGCACATGTTTGGGTGAGGATAAAAATGATAATAACAATAAATAACTATATTATGGTTTATGTATTTACCATACTATACTATTTATTGTTACTCTTTCTACTTATAAAAAAAGTTTTTCATAACAACATTCTCTATTAGGCTGGCAGCAGTCTTATACCATGTCTCTTGATTAG
Source organism: Phyllostomus discolor (assembly GCF_004126475.2). NCBI lineage: Eukaryota > Metazoa > Chordata > Mammalia > Chiroptera > Phyllostomidae > Phyllostomus > Phyllostomus discolor. The sequence goes on from NC_040903.2 coordinate 85,837,853, forward strand.
ATTATTTTGTCCTGTGATTGACTTAATCTCCTGTTGTTTCATATATTTAGTGTAGCATAAGCATACAGTGTTTATAAGGTTACAGTAATGTGATGTCTGGGCCTTCACATTCACTCCCCACTCACTCACTGACTCACCCAGAGCAACTTCCAGTCCTGCACGTTTTATCCATGTAAGTGCCCTATGCTGGTGTATCATCTTTTTATCCTTTATACTGTATTTTTACTGAACCTTTTCTATGTTTAGATATTTTTAGATACATAAATACTTATCTTTGTTTTGCAATTGTCTACAGTATTCAGTACAGGTTTCTAGTCTAGGAGAAACAGGCTATACTTACTCCTGTGTGTGTGAGTGCGTTCTGTGATGTTTGCACAATGATGGAATCCTCTCATGATGCATTTCTCAGGATGTATCCCCATCATTAAGTGATATATGACTGTATAAAAGTTTACATTGATATATTAGCTATAAATTAGTCTGAAGATAATAGGTAGAAAGAGTGAGGCAGGATTTAATTCTCAGAGTCCTTACTGATTTCTGTAGGTATCTAAACCTCTGTGGATCTCTTCCTGCCCTAAATTCAGAGTTGTTTTTTCTTATTTACTAAGAAATACATATTATCACTTTAGTTTAGGCAACATCAACTCTTGGATTATTTGAGAAATGTTTCCTTCATAGTACTAATAACTTTTGGAATTATTCTTTTTTTCTTAATCTAACTGCCCTTCTTCTCTAATTATGCCTGGGCTCTTCCAGCCTGTGTTATTCTGAATTCCAGAGCCATTGGGTAAGAAAAGAAAAACACATCTTCATTAGTCATCCATGGGCATTATTATTATTATCACATTAGCAAACATAACTGTGTTAAAGTAAGGAGGATTCAGAGTCAATGGTAGGATAGAGTCTCTTGTTTCCTTAAAGTGAGAGGTGACAGGAATGAGGAAACATGCTGATTCATGGGCACAGCTTGACAGCCATTATATATTTTCTAAAAGGGACACTATAAACCATAGCACAATAAACACTGGCATTGGAGTTAGTTCTGTTCTTGAAGCTGTGCTCTGCTCCTAATACTGTATATCTGTTGGTACATAGTTTTCCCTTTCTGAAGCTTAGATTTCTTGCATGTAAAGTGGGAGTAATAACACTTCAGAGGGTTGTTGTGAGGATTATGTGTTGTATGAACTTATGTGAAAATGTTAATACAGTATTTAGCACTAAATAGGCAGGTGTTCAAGTCATGTCCGGTATCACTACCAACCTCAATGTGACTTCTCTATATTTTGATGAAGATATACAATGAAGGCCGACAGGTCTCATGTGAAGACAAAAATGAAAAATTAAGAAACAGGGATCAAACTATTATCACATGCTATAGTCTGAATGTTTGTGTTCCCTCCAAACTTGTATAGGATTGCCTGATGTGATATTAGGAACTGAAGACTTAGAGATGTGCTCAGGTCATGGGGGTGGAGCCCTCATGAATGGGATCAGTGCTTTTACAAAAGAAGCCCCATAGAGCACTGTAGCCCCTTCCGCCCTGTGAGCACACAGCAAAAAGATGGCCATCTATGAACCAGGAAGCTGGGCAGGCACCTCAGCAGACACCAAAATCAGCTGGCACCTTGATCTTAAACTTCTCAGCTTCCAGAACAGTAAAAATAAATACCTGTTGTTTACAAGTTTCCTAGTCTATGGTGTTTTGTTATAGCAGCCTGCATGGGCTAAGACAACAGAGAATCAACTTATATCCTCATCAAGTTCCTGTTCCCTGTTTTCAAGTGAGGATTCTGCCCTTTTCTCCCCTTCCTGTATTCCAGCCCATGGCTATGTATTCACTAATGGGGCTGTTTATAACTGTAGGGGAGAAAGATATTGTACTCTACCCTTCTAGGTTCTTCCAGCTAATCTAATAATTAAATCAACATGAGATAGATTAATAAGAGAAAATAACCAGATTTAATGACGTATGTATGTATGGGAATACCACATACATGGGAGACTCAGAAACTCCATGTACATGAGAGATTCAGAGAGAGAAAGTTAAAATGAGGTATAGGTAGCATTTTGAACTAAGGAGGAGGTCATGCGTTTTGGAGCTTCGGAGGTGAGCCAGGTCTTTCACAGGCTGATGAAAAGAGCAGATGTTCATTAATTAGACATTTGCCCTGTCCTATAGACAGGTCATAAAAATTATTTCTGGTGATAACTCTTATTATGGGCAAGGTCCCTAATTTAAGTTCTTTAAGGAAGAGGTAAAAGATTCTCATGAATGTGTGGGGTCTTGATTGCTTTCAGCTCAAAATAATTCACACGTCCAGTAGCGCATTGTGGGGAGGCCTGTTTTGAACGTCTTTAAAACACAGCACTATGGTAGGAAGAAAATGCTACTTACTCTGAGTTGATGCTTATATCCTGGAGTGATGTTAAAAATATTTAATAACCAAAGAGCAGGGGCACCTGTATCTCATATTCCAACTGATAGCCCATACCAGCTTCCTCTTCCTGCCATGAACAGTGAGAATGGACTCAGACTGTGACAATGTGTACTTTCCAACTAACTAAACAGATGTTTTATGTACCAGGAAATTCATGAACAGGAAGGAGAATGACTCTAACGGTGTGACTTCACTACTCAATGTGAACTGTTTGGAGAAATATACTATGTGAAGGACATACATTTTCATTGGTTTTCATTTTCTAATATTGTTTTTTCTTCCCCTGTCAACAAGGAAAAACTCTTAATTCCTTTACAAATGGAATATTAAGTGATCTTTTAATCTTGTACCTCACAGAACAATAGCATAGTAATTGGAGCTTTCTCAGTATGTACACCAAAAATATTTTAAGATACTTAGCAACTTTTACTTTGACAAATATTTACTTTAAAAAATCACAGGAGACAAAAAGTATCCAAATATTTTAATTTAATTTTAAGATCAGCAGTAATTTAAGTAAATGTGAATTAGATAGCTTTTTCAGATGTGAACTTGTATCTAAAATTTAGGCTGGAGACCTTAAGTTGGTCTGGAAATTTTCTAAGAGTTCTTTCACCTTCTGGCTGAATGAAGACTTTTAACTAACTCACACTGTCAGCAAAGGAAAGGAAAAAAGAATAGGAAGGAAAAGCCCATTCATTAAGTAGCACTATACTCTTGGCATTTCTGAAGGTGAAATCATTTCTATCCAAACCCCTTGGCTGGTAGGAATGCTCATGGTTGACATTGTGTTCTTTGGAGTATGTTTCTACACTGAAAAAAAACAAAGGATGCTGGGAACCTGGGTTGGTTATATATTTTAAACCTTTCAAGGGCCTTCAGATCACAAAAGAACAACCCAAAACTCAACAGAGTGTGGCATTTTAGGAAGAATCAGTGCTTGCATTGGTGCTGTCTTGACATTTCATGTACATTGGCAAGAGTTTAAAGGTATTCAAAATCTCTGGGCTCACTGTCCATCACCTGCATCATAGTTGCAAAGCTCTCGGTAAGCCAGCGCTGCTTTGCCTATCATGGTGCGGTGAATTAATCATGGTGTAATTGACAAGATTCAGCTCTAGGTCACTGTCAGTACAAAGTCTTCTGTCATGTCCATCAAGGGTTGAATGAACTGCCTACTTGCCTATGTGGTAAATACTCTACACGGACAGCACTAAGTGGTATAGCTGGAACTGCTCTGGTGCCAGGGAAATAGCTGTGCGTAGTGCAGACACCTTGGCTTTCTTCTGCTGCTTCTCAGGTGGTGAGTTCTTGCAGGAACCAAATTCCAGGATGGAGATTGGGTTTCTTGGCCCACCAGCTATGTTGGCCAGCTTCACAGGGCATGCAAGGCAGTTCCAGTGGGCAAACAGCCCTTTCTTTTAACAGAGGCATTGGCACTTTCCTTAGGGAAAAGCAGAAGTGAGAAAAAGCTGGACCTCACTATGCATTGAGGATGTCAAGACTACTAACTATATCAAAATATCTTAAGCTGAACTTATTTGAGAATATCAACATATTGCAGGAAAAACGTCTATAGTTTTGTCATCATCATCATCATCATCATCCTTAAAGTACAGGGCAGAGTTAATTAGAACCCTGAGGGCTCCCGGGCTCCCAGAGTGGAACCATTATGACTTGGCACCTGTATTGCTAGAACATCTTGTAAGCAGGTACAATGCCAAATGAGCACATGTGAACAAGAATAATCAGCAAGGAGGAAATGTTTATTTTATTAGTGGGTATCAAATTTAACTAGAAGCAGAGAAGAACTGCTCCATCTGTTCCGTAGATAGAGCCATCACACTGCACGACAGCAGATCACCACTGGTGTAGAAGTCACAGGGAAAAGGGAAGATGTGCATCTGGCCCTTTAGCGAAGCTTGGCAAATAAGCATTTTTCCAGCGCAGTGCCACATTTTACCAGCCTACCTCACAGAGAAGAAAACCTAAATCAAATCTCTATGATTTGCTACTCATTAAACATTGATTATTGTTCTTCTGGGTGAGCAGGAAGAATGGCTAATTGTCTGCCTTTTACATGTATAAACACATTATCCACGAAGACTACTTACTTCATTTGTTAGTTCATAGACTGACAGATAATATGAGGGGAAAATGAAGTGCAGTGTGAGCCAAGAGCACACAACTTGATTTTTTTCCACCTGTATGGCAGCATAGCATTGCCTCTGGAGAATGTTTCCCTTTTTCTTTTCTTTCATTTTGTTAAATATCTTCATTGAGATGTAAATGACATTACTAAACTGCACATACATAAAAATTACAACTGATAAATGTGTACATTCATATGTATCCATGAAACTATGACTACACTTAAGATAATGAACATATCTAGCACCTGAAGATTTTCTTGTATTCCCTTGTAATTCTTTTCCACCTGGTCCTCCCTACCCCAATCTTTCTTTCCCCCACTGCTCTTTGGTAACTACAGATTACTGAGTATTTCCTAGAAATTTATATGAATATAATTATACATTATATACTATCTTTTGTCTAATATCTTTCACTCTTTTTGTTTGAGATTCATCTACCTTGCCATGTATCAATAGTTCACATTCTGTATTGCAGAGTGGTATTCTGTCATATGGATAAAAAGCCATTTGTTTATTCATTCATGTGTTGATATTTGGACTGTTTCCAATTTTTTAGCTATTACAGATAAAGCAGATGAACATTTGTGAATGAGTCTTATGTAGACAGATATTACCCTTACTGTCTGCAGGCAGATACCTCATCATTAACATGCAGGACAGAATCTCTCTTACGGAAATATTTAAGAGTGGATGACTGTGTCACTTATAGGTATAGGTTCATTTTAAGAAACTTCCACACTGTTCTCCAAAGTGGCTGTACTCCTTATATTTCCATGTGCAGTGAGTGCATCAAAATTCAAGTTCTTTCACACCCTTGAAGATATTCGTTAAGTGCTTAAATTCTATTCATTTCAATAAGTGTGCAGTGGCTTCTCATTGTGATTTTAACTTACATTTCCTTAATGACTAATGATTTTAAACATCTTTTCTTCTGTTTATTTGCAATTGGCCTAACTTTTCTAGGACAGTGTATGTTCAGACTTTCTTCCTATTAAAGTTTGTAATACTGTTATTATTGAGTTTTGAGAATTCTTTGTGTATTCTTCAAGCAACTCTTTCACCAAATATATGATTTAACAATATTTTTCCCAGTGTGTGGCTTTTCACTCTCTTAATATTGTTTTTATTTTTTTAACCTTCACCTGAGGACATGCTTATTGATTTTAGAGAGAGGGGAAAGGAGGAAGAGAGAGAGGGAGAGAAACATCAATCAGTTGCTTCTTGTATGTGCTCTGACAGGGGACAGAACATGCAGCCTAGGCATGTGACCCAACAGGGCACCAAACCCATGACCTTTCAGTTTATGGGACAGCAACCCAACCAACTGAGCCACACCAGCCAAGGTTTAATGGTGTTTTAAAAGAGCAGGTTATTAATTCAATAAACTCAATTTTATCAATTTATTCTTTATGGATCTTGCTTTAGGTACAATATCTAAGTAGTCTTGCCTAACCCAACACCACAAAGATTTTCTCCTATGTTTTTCTCTTTCTTTTCATTCTTTGATGCCTTGAGCAGAGAGGTTGGAGCTGCTTTCTGGATGTCAGGAGACTCCTGCTTTCCACAGGAACCACTCCGCCATCTGGCTGCTTGCCGTTTGAGTTTGGAGCATTAGAAACAAGGTAGGGGCAGGAGCCTTGGAAACTTGCTACGAAGCCTCAAATTCCAACTAAGAAGAAAGCCACTAATTGCTTCTATAGGACTTGTCATAAAGGTTTCAGATGTATGCAGTAGGTTTTTTCCAAGAAAAAGCAAAAGCAAATTTATACAGTATTTTGAAATGTTAACCAGTGGCATTTATTATTTAGCAAAACTGCGAAATGGGAAGAACTTTCTTGGCATTTTAATCTTAAAGTGTAAATAAAATATTCTTTCTTTCAATATGTGCTGTTCTCATTAATTTGGATTTTATATTTTTAGACAGTGAGCTTAGCTAATGGCTCAAAATAAATAATGTAGGTGCTAAATGAAGAGTTCTAAGGACTTGAAAGTTAAGTGATAAGAATTCAGGCTTCAATGTTCCATTCAGTCACAATTTTTGAAAATATTGTTATGAATTCTAATGTTTGGCCTGAGCTCTACTTGCCGAAATCGCCTTTATTCAAGGCAGATTTTATGTAATATTTTTCTATCAAATTTAGTGTTTTAAGTCACCAAATATAGAAATAAAATCCCTTGTTGAAGTCACCCACTGTAAAATAAACCCATACCTGCAGGAACAAAATTATTTGAAAAGTTTCCATTTTCTTTTAATTCCTACAGAGCACCTAATCTAAAAGTTGCTTAGTTATTATCATGTGATCCTTTTACTGAAAATCTATTCTAATACTGTTTATTACTTTGGGGACTTTTGAGATCGTTTTGCAGAAGACGTGGTTGTTTTGCATTCTGAAGTTTAGATTTAAGCCCTGACTGCACTGAGAAGGGTGTCTATCACTAAAACTGGTTAAAATCATTTAAAATGCCATTAGAAATGTTGTTTTGCATTTGGCAGTATAATAGCTAGCTGAAGGGTTTGAAAACGCTGGTATAGGAGGGAGGAAGAGGGCTTTGAATTTCTTGCCACAGGCCACCACTAGAGCAACTGTTAACAATTTAAACAAGGATTGTTTTCTAAAGCAAAACTGTGCAAGTATTGTTTCTTTCCTTGAGGCAGGCAAAGGACATGGCTGGGCTCATACATTTTTAGCAGCTGACATGTTAATGGGACCATTTCCATTGAAATGAACTAAATACTATCATAATTTGTGGACTTCCCACTGATTTCTAGAGCATTAATTGAACTTCCAAAAGTGCTTGTAGAATCAATTAAAATTAATTTTTAGATTGAACATACATGCATCCACAGTCAACATTTATATTTACTTAACTTGGCTCATGTCATATCCAATTTATTTTAAAGAGTTGGTGTTTTGGTGGCAAAACAATGATAGAAATGTAATCTAGTAGAGGTTGTAATTCATATCAGTGAAATTTTCAAAATTTTAATTGTCCTATTTTGGGGGAAAACAACAACTAAAACATCCACTGACCAAAAAGTCATTGTTAGTAATAGCTTACATTTTTTCTCATTTTCCAAATTACTTTGATAAATATCTTATTGACCTCTCACAACAAATATTACTATGCACATGTGAGAAACTACAACACAGAAACCTCAAGTATTTTGTTCAAGTAATATTGCCAGTGAGAGAAACCAGGATGAGAACACTGGCTTTCTCTAATAGCTTTTCCTCTAGAAATTGGTGCCACATTTTTTCAAGTACCTCTTTTACTCAATGGGATATCCAACTATAATAAATTCTGTTTGTTAATATCTGCCAATAGATGAGGGTAAAAATGGATGTCAATGAACTTGGCGACCGGAGAATGAAAACACTGAGGGAGTCCTATGTGTTATTCAGACACTCAGTTCCTTATTTTCAGGAAACGAAGCTGTTCTGCATCCCGAGGTTTAGGTTTAGGACTTGGACACTTCACTGAGGAGTGCGCTTCTCACTGACGCTTCTTTCAAATGCTGTTTTCAAGAGGTCCCCCTCAAAGGAGGCCAGTCTGTGACCACTTACTGTTTGATGGGCACACCTCACGGTTTCCGCTTCTGGCCAACAGGTGCTTTTATCCCTCTGTAAATGGGGAACTCAGTTCTGATTAAAATTAAAACTAAATACCCATGACTTGTGGAGAGTGGTCCACACAGGAGCTGATGGGGAAATGGAGCTGCTGTCTACTGAAAGGATCCTGTCTGTGCTACAGTGGGCTGTGCCATGCGACTTCTTCTAGGCCTCTGCAACAGCAACAGGTAACAGAAAGATGCTCACTGATCCTCACGAAAAGAAGTGTAGCTCTTGTTCTCATGAGACCCCGCATACAAATAATATATTAATTTGACCTAGAAATTTCCTCATTCATGATAAAACTCTTAAAAGAAATATCACGTCTTTTAGCACAAAACGCCTTTTTGAGCTTTCAATTTGTTTTAGTTAAAAAAAAGTGGCCCTGATTTTAGCCAGCAACATATTTTAAGGAAGGGCTAACTTTTAAGGGCATTGTTATAATAAAATCCCAATTCTCCTTGAAGACAAGATAGCTCAAAGGCTATCCTGATTTTCTTCAATGTGTTACCACATTTATGTTGAAAAAGTTTATTTCTGACATCACAAATCCAGTGACTCTTACACTTGGTTCAAGGTTACACTGGATATTTATTGTTTGAAACTCTCCCCCTTTTTTGGCAGGTACATCTTGATTTCACTGTGGTACATTACCTTCTCCCCATGTGTATGATGATGCTAAGAATATATATCAATATACCATTCTCTAGCTAAGTGATCATCATGTGACTGAAATCAGGCCAATCAGATTCTCTTTTGGGACTTTGAATCATGAGAGAATGGCAAAGGGTGGAAAGTAAGCTTTGTGTAAATTTGTTCCAGTGGTGGCATCCTGATAATAGCATTAGGAAATTCTACCATTAGATTCCAGAGCACCTTTGTTTTCTTTTGACAAGCCTGGTTTCTCAGTCTTTTAATCAATTCTGTAACATATCCCACATGCTGTTAGTAAATCTTTTTTCTGTATAAGGGTTCATGTTGGAGGAACTCCTGAGTAAATTTTGGAGATGTCAGGGAGAGCTTTCGGAAAGAGGTAATATATAAGCTGCGTCTTGAAGCACCAGGATAACCTATCCAAGTGGAGAAGAGTGGCATTTTTTTCAAAGGTAGAGGGATCAGTATCTGCAAAGGACAGAATCCATGAGAGAACAGATTGTGTATTTGGGAAAAAACCAAAATTTTCATGAGACTTATGAGAGATATTGAGACTGAACACATGTTCAAGAGTAAGATAATTCAGGAAATTCTTGCCATGCTAAGGGATTTATATTTTATCCTGAGTATGCAGAGGTGGGCAAAAATAGGTTTACAGTTATGAGTATGCAAAAAAGTTTATTCTTCTATTATTATTTATTTAATTATTATATGACACTCCATCTTTTTATTGTTATTGTTCTTATTTCATATCCTTACTTATAATTTATTTTGTAGGTAATGATGGCTGCCAATTTAACCCACTTCTGCTCTCCCCTGTACTAGCCACCATTGGAGGGTTTCCATAGGGCCATGCCATGAGCAGCACTGCATTTAAAATGGCATGCTACAGACCTGGCATGGAACAGAGTGGAGAGGCTTGGGAATGCATGCGGGTGGCTAACGTTGCAGTCTTGCTGAGAGATGATCATTGTGACCTAGGGAATTGCACTGAGGATGGGGAGAAGTGGAGGAATTTGAAAGGCATAAGGAGGTAAAATTTACAAGATTTTATAAAGAATTTTATTTAAAAATAATGAGTGAGAGGAAGAATCATTGTTAATTCCTGGGCCTCCCTTGGGCAACTAAGCTCTTGGAGGTATCGATAACTTAAACTAATGACACAGCAGAAAGATCAGTTTTTTCTTTTTTTGTGGGAGAAGATTCATTTCATTTGGGCATAACAAATTTGATAGGTTTATGTGATATTCAACTGGAGATGTTCCATAAGCTATTGTAAATGTGGGTCTGGACTTGGGAGTGAGATCAGAGATGGGGTTACATATATCTAGGACCTACTAGATTCTAGGTAGGGATTGCATCTCCTTTGCAGGTAACTGTTCGCCCGACTTCTCTCTGAGTGAGTGTTCTTAAAGTCTTAGCCCTAGGGATTCCTTCTCATGCTACTACAAATACTCCCTAGACAATATTTTCCTTACTTATGGCTTCAGTTACTACATACAAATTGATTAAAAACAAGGCAAAACTCCCAAATCTACCCTCATATTTTTTACTGACATTTCTATCCAACTTTATTCTAAAAATTTCCATCTGGTCGTCCTTAATGGTGCCTTCACTCTTAAATTCAAACTGGACTCATTCTATTTTTCTGAATACCTACCTTGAATAACAAATGACAAAACTCCCCTTCCTTTTATTTCCTCTCCCTTAAGTAATGTCACCACCGTTGGTCATTCAAATGATCATCCAGTGATGGAGCTCTCACTCCCAGTATTAGTTCCCCATTGCTCCTTTAACAAACCACCGTACACTTAGTGGTTTAAACAATACAGACTTATTATCTTCCAGTTCTACTACAGGTCTTACATGACTAAAATCAAGAGTGTGTGGGGCTGCATTCTTCCCTGGAGGCTCTGGGGGAGAATTCATTTCCTTGCCACAGATGGCTTCTAGAGGCTGCCCACATACCTTTATGGCCTTTCCTCCCTGTTCAAAGTCAGTAGCATCAGGTCCCTCTCAGGCTGCTCTCTCTCACCCTCTTTCTTTTTTTTATTTCTGATTTCTTCTTTCACTTTTAAGACCTTTGTGATTACTTCAGACTCATCCAAAGTAATCTCATTATTTTGCAGTGAGTTATTAGCTTCCTTAATTCCATGTATAAACTTAATTCCCCTTTGTCATGTAAGGTGACATATTTATTTACAGGTTCCCAGTTTAAAACTTGGACATTTATGGGAGACCATTTATTATGCTGCTCACCACCCTTCCCTCCCTTCCCACATTCCGTGTATCCACGCCATCAGCATACATTAGTGTGCTTTATTTTTCACCATTACACTTGTTATTACCTAATATGTTGTTATAGATTTACTTGTTTATTTTCTGCTTTCCCTACTGGAATGCATCCTAAAGCACCACAAGGCAAAGGCTTTATGTTGTCTATTGCTGCATCTATGCAGCCACGCCCAAAGCATAGTAGGTGCTCAATAAATATTCTTTGAAAGAATACAACTCTAATTTGTCACTAAAGACTGTCAGTTTCATCTTGATAGCATGTTTCACATGTCCATTCCTTTTTATTTATAAGCACTGTCATTTGTGTTATTTCTGTTCATACTCACATTTTCCTTGAGAAATTTCACTATTTCAGTAAATTCCTAGCTAGTATGTGCATCTTCAGTTTCTGTATTCTATTTCTAAATCACAAATTGCACATATTAATCCTCTACTTAAAACATTTCAATGGCTCTTTGGCAAAATTTATGAGATTTTGAATAACTGATTCCTGCCCATCCTTCAGCACACTTTTGTCTGCTCATCATAGTTTACGTTCTGGAGGTTCTGGAATGCTGTCCTTGCTGTTTCCTCATCCTAGAACATCTTCCCTTCTTTCACTACCTAGAAAATCCTCCCTCTCCTCAAAGATCTACATAAAGTAAATCATCCTCCACAAAGTTTTTCATGGAAAATCTGAACAAAGTGAATCATTCCTTCTCTGAAGTCACTGCTGCCAGGAACAACATGGGGAGGGGTGCTGCTAACAGGGACGAGGAAGACTCAGGCTGTGAACACATGTGAGAAATAGCTTGGATAGCCTTGATCGTGAAAGAAGGATGTAGAGGCTAACTTCCCATGGGCCTGCTGGCATAGTTTAGTCAGATCATTATTATATTATTACTATTACTATGAGTTTTTTTAACCACTACCATCTTCTCCCAACTCCCACCTTCAAACACAGATACAGTCACTTGGATGTTTCAGGTTTGTGAGGCTTAGAGGATTTCAGGTTATGCTATTAATATTTGATATTCATCATTTTATAGCACTAGGCATCCTTTTACGTGCATACATTTTGTAAATCACACCTATCTTTATATGGTATTTTTCATACTTTCTGGTGCTCTGGAGTAGATTTTCTGGAATCCAGCTGTAGCTGTGTCACTTGCTAGCTATGTAACCTTGAGCAAGTTTCTTAAGCTCTTTTAGTCTTAGTTTTATCATCTGAAAAATGGAAACAGTAGTTCTATTTTATAAATTTATTGGAGGATTAAATTAGTTAACAAACACTTAAGATGGTGCTAAGCACTTTTCTGATAAATTTTAGCTGTTATTATTATTATTATTACAATTATTATTTTAGATGCTGAGTTTTTCTGAGGGAAAGTACTATTTGCCATTCATCTCTGTACCTCCAGAACAAGAAACAAGTTTTTTTGTACATAGTAAGAGATTAATAAATATTTTTGAGGAAAGAATACATACTAGCTATTCTCAGAATGTCAGGGCATAATTTATGTGTAAAACACTCATCTAGAAATAACTCTTTTTGTGAATAGATTTTGAAAATTTGAGCTGTTTACCTCTTTCCCCCTTTTTTATCCCCCCTCACTCTGTGAATTAGAATTTTGACATGGCAGATAGAATGCACTCAGTATGTAATTAGATGGTGTTAATTAACTTGGAATTTAATAAAGAAGAACTAATTTGCAGAAAATTATTTTATTCACTAAACAAATAATTATGGAGGGTCTAATGTGGTGCTTCCTTCTAGATCTCCAATGTTGCATTCTTCATCATTGGAACGGGGTACAGATTTCTATTTGTACTTAAGTAAACAACAGGGGTGGCAGGGCCTGTACCAGCCCATTTCCTGTCACTGCACCTTCAGGAACAGCTTTTCACCAGAGCAATAAGGGAACAACCCAAGTCTGTTGCTCCCTGCCAGGACTCATGTGGGGATGCTGGGACAAATGCTTTTAACCTTGTGGTCAGTTTCATCTGAGCTGCCCACTCACCCTTCTGAGCCTTAGTCGCTGTCGTACTGGGTGTCTTCTCATGCTCCCCATGTCTTCTGCTTCTTAGCACTGTTAGACTTCCTTTTCTTTTCCATCAGAAAACCCCCTGAACAGACATGACCCAAAGTGACTCTAATAATTCTCCTAATCTTTAGCCTTTTTTATAAAGTTCTAGAGAAATTCTGATTCTTGGACCACTGTTCCAGAAAGTAGTACAGCTCTTGACTGGCTAGGTCCCTTACTGCATCCATGTAGATATCATTGACATATAATCAGCATTCATGAGCAAAAGCTGGCTTAAATGAATCCAAATTCACCTGTAAGCACTGTCTCCTCAGATCCCTAGGGTTCACCGTATCACTATACACCTATTTTAGAATTGTATAGTATTCTTCTGTTGTGCAGTTGTAATCTAGCCAAAGCTTAGGGTAAGAAATCCGATTGCATTCTTTTTTCTGTTGGGAATAATTCATCTTATTACAATCTTCTAATCAGCACCATCTGTGTAATAATCTCTATACTATTTGAGTTTGGATGGCTAGTTTTGGAAATGTCACACAGTGGAACTTTTGCTGTTTGAACAATCCTCTCTCTGATTAGAATGTTCAGAAGCTCAGCCATCAGTCCCAGATGTACTGCTCTTTGCCTCAGTTTTCTCAATGGGGGATAGTTCTAAGTATTCCTAATGTAGTTTTTTATATAGCGAGGATAGTACAAATTAAGTGAAAATATAGATTTAAAGTAATTTTAGATTTACAGAAAAGGTGCAAAATAGTTTAGAGAGCTCCATAGCCAGTTTCCTCTTTGTTAACCATTTCTATGGTATCTTTGTCACAACTAAAACAACAACATCAAGACATTACTATTAATTAAACTCCATATTTTATTCAGATGTATGAGTTTTTCTCTAATGTCTTTGTTGTTGTTTTAGGATTTCATCCAGGGTACGATGTTACATTTAATCACATATTGTCCCCTTAGTCCCCTTGTGGCTGTGACAGTGTCTCAGACTTTCCTTTTTTTTGATGACCTGAGAGTTTTTTAAGCAGCTGGCTGAGTATTTTGTAGAATGCCCCACATTTGGGATGTTTAGTATTTTTCTCATGATTAGACCGAAGATATGTGTTTTTGAGAGAAAGACCATAGAAGTGAAATGACCTTCACATATTAAGTGTACATACTATCATGGTGATTTATCGTTGTTGATGTTGGCCTTGATCATCTGGCATAGATAGTGTCTGTCAGGTTTTTGCACTGTGAAGTGACTCTTTTTCACTTTTTCATATTCTATTTTTAAAATCAAGTCACTAAGTGTGATCGACACTCAAGGAATGGGAAGCTCAGGTCAACTTATTTGTGGGGTATTATCTATATAAATAATTTGATTCTTTCATACAGGAGATTTATCTTTTCTTATTTATTAGTTATTCATTCATTCACTGTTATCATCATGAACTCATGGATATTTATTTTACAGTTTTGGTTATAATCTAATACAATATCATTAGTTCCTTGCTTGGAATTGTCCATGGTTTCAGCCATTGGGAGCTCTTTCCATTTGGTTCCCTCATCCCTCTGACATGGCCCCACCCCTTTATTTTGTGATGCTCCTTTACTTTCTAGCACTATAAATTGCTCTGGCTTGCCCTACATACTCCCTGCCCAGGCCCTAGAATCAGTGTTTCTCCATGGAACCCTGATGCCTTTCATTGGAAAATATATTAGAAAATAAGATCTGGTTTCTGAGTGTAGGTTAGCATTAATAATTTTTTCTTTTTCTTTATATGAGGGGTACTGGCAGTGAGCTTCTCTTTATTTTTACAACAGTCTATTGTTTTATCCTATCTCTTTTGCAAATGTCCAGAAAAATGTTTCATTTGTAACACTTTTTCCTCAACACAACTTAATAGGAACTTGGTTTATACTACTTAGAATAGTTCAAGTCTATTGTATTTCCTTGTGTTTGGGGCATCCCAGTTATTTTTATGTAACACCACAGAATATATCTTTCTCCTCTCACCTCAATCCCACTCTCCCAGGAAGTAACAACTGTAGTCAATTATTTTACAACCCACCTGCAGTGTCCTCCTGTGCAGGTAAGGTGCACAAATCTTTATAAAAAGGCCTTCATTTTGATGCCAGTTCTAGAAATTTAATGTATAAAATGGAGCTATAATAAATGCAGTGGACACATTATAGATAAGAGATGTATCCTGATACTTAAAAAATCCCCAAATTTTAAGCACCCATTAACAAGATATACTCTGTAAGTAGTTACTAGTGGAAAGCAATAAAGCTGTTGAGAGATTGTGACTGGCTAAGTGGCTTGTTGAAGACTTAGGTTCAAAATTCAGAAAAACTATTAGAGAAATCAGCACATACTGTAAACATCTAGGGTATATGCTAAATTTTAATAATTAAATTTTTTTTTCATTTGGGCTGAAGTTCAACATCATATTAGTTTCAGGTCTACAACATAGGGATTCAAAATTTAAAACATTTTTTATTGTTGTTCAATTACAGTTGTCCCCATTTTTCCCCATCATGCTCCCCTGCCCTACCCACCCCCACCACCCACAGTCAATCCTCTCCCCTATGTCTTTGTCCGTGGGTCCTCTGTACATGTTCTTTAATGAGCCTTCCCCTTCTTGCTCTGTCATCCCCCTCCCTCTCCTCTGATTACTGTCAGTTTGTTCTTTGTTTCTATGTCTCTGGTTCTATCTTGCTCGCTTGTTTGTTTCTTTGATTAGGTTCTACTTATAGGTGACATCATATGGTATTTGTCTCCCACCACCTGGCTTAAGCACCCAAGAGTAAATGAGTGGATCAAAAAACTGTGGTACATTTACACAATGGAATACTACACAGCAGAAAGAAAGAAGGAACTCCTACCCTTCAAGACAGCATGGATGGAACTATATTAGACATTTATACAACTTACTAAGTGATCACCCCATAAATCTATAGTGCCCACCTGACACCATACATAGTTACTACAATATTATTGACCATATTCCCTAAGTTGTACTTTACATCCCCATGACCATTCTGTGACTACCAATTCTTACTTCTTAATCCCTGCATCTTTTTCATTCAGCCGAACCCCCATCTCTTCTGGCAACCATCAATTTGTGATCATTTTTAAAATCTCACATATCAGATCTAAGAATGCCAAGGGCTTAATCTAATATAGAAGCAGAAGCTTACATTTCACTTGGAATATATTCCTTGAATCCTATCAGAACCAACTGTTATGATGAAATGATGGAAAATACATCACCTCATTGTATTGCCCCCACCTTGATTCTGTCCCATTTCCCACAGTTGTCTGGAAAGCCAGAGAGAAGGTAAGGTTGGCAGGGATGGGGGTTAAACAATGAAGATATTGTTTAGGGGATATAAGTGTGTAGGGATATAAATTGTGTGGCTGTCAGTGAAGAAGGAATGGCTGAAAAGAAAATAGAATACTATAAATTAGGAGACCTTGAAGGACAAAGTTCTGGGTTGAGACTTGAGTGAAATGAAAGCTATGTATGGAATGGGGGCAACAATACTCCAGGTACAGGAAACACAAAGTAAAAAGGCCTAGAAGCTTTGCTGATATGTTCTAGGAATGATAAAAATGCATTGCAACTGCCAATGATTTCTAGATATTTTAAGGGAACTTGTACTTATGGGCTCTCTCTAAGAAAGTTAGCCTAGTGATGAAGTCTGAGGAGTCACGGAGACAATGTTGAAACAGGATATTGTCAGATTTTCTTGATTTTTGAACGGGTAACTCATTTTTCACTTTGTTTAAAGTTTTTTTCCAAAAATGTCTTTGGAAATACTTTGGAGAGAAAATACAGGAAGATTTGACTCCATTGCCTATGCTCAGAAATTTTTTAACTCCCCAGAAAAATTTGGGTGATTTTCCTCTAAAATACACTGCTCTCTAAAATGTTTCATCAATTCCCAGTAGGGAGTTAAATCCTGCCACCGACATGTCCAGGGAAGTTTGCTTTAATGCCTGTTTATTTGTAAACAGGTGGTAGAATTTGACATTTGGTTTGTGTTATCCGTATTTTTTGGAGACTGTAAAATAGGAAGGCATCTCAAATATGCATAAACTTTTCATGTAGAAAGACACAGATATATAGATAGAATAAAGAAAAAGTTTTCAATAAAACTCTCCTTTTTACTTTAGGTTTGAAAAGGCTTGGTACTTTTCTCATGGTTTTCATCCAGCTGATTTCAGTCCAAAAGGCTGAGAGGAATATAATAAGAAACCTGTTCTTGTAAAATGTTCAGTCTGTCTGAAACAAGTTTGAGCAGGAAGTGTTTGTGAGAAGACTGTTCTCTCAGCTTCTTCCTGCTGCTTCTTCATTCCAGGAAGCTTCCTCCACACCCAAAGGAGTATCTGAGATTTTAGTGATTTTTCCATCTATTACTGTCTATTCAATGGAAAGTGGGCAAGTGGGTCCAGCGTGTCAATACAGCCTCATGACACAGCATTTCTCATTTGCTTCTGATGATACTGTCTGGACCAATTTATCATGGCTTTGTCATTCTTTAGAGCTGAGCACCGATCCTTAAAACTTAGGGAAACTGCAAGTACTCCATGGTCCTCCCACCACCGGAGAACCTCTGTGCCGTGCCATACTGTGAGCTGAGAGAGCTGGACCATGTCCCGCCTGTCCTCTCCTATTTCCTCAGGAGCCCCCAAAATGCCTGTCACATGGAGTGTTCAGTGGAAATGCATTAAAAATCTGAATGACCCCCAGACAACAAATGTCTGTCTGTGGCATCCAGTTTTAAGAAACCAAACCAGACTCTAGCAACTCTTTACCCAGAATTTACCATTTCACGCATCCAGCATTTATTCAAATTTTATCTTAAACTAACTCAAAGTGATTACTCTTAAAACCCTCAAAATTCAGGAAGCAAATACTTCTATAAAAATTATTTTTTCTGGATAGATAGTAAGACAGAAGAAAGTTAGATGACTTGTTTGCAATCAGATGATTATTTCAGTACTAATTCTAGGTTCACAAGAATTATACTGCCAACAATAATGTTGGTAATATAAACAATAAATAATTTTGAGTCTTTATCATTCAAAAGTATATATATATGAGACCCATTATATATTAGATGTCATAATAGATGAGAAAATAAGTAAAAGTCTGCATTTTTATAAAACTTAATAAAAAATAGTATTCAAACTGTTCAGCCACCAGAAATGCACAGTTTCCAAAAGCGGACACACTTTACTCTGCATCTCTGGCGCCTCCAGCTTTCAGTGCCTGGTCTGTGTTGGCCTCTCCATTTGCTGCAAGGTGGTTCTCATCTTCGCCAGAGTCAGCTTTCCCCTGTTCCCTTCAGGTACCTTCTCTCCCTTCTTTGCAGGGCCTTTTTAGGCTTGGGCTCTGGCTTTGGAAGAGCAGGTTTAGCCAATAATCTGGCAGATCTTCTCTGTGGTATTTGTAAATACAGAAGATCTAAGAGAACAGGTGTCTAATTTTGAGGTGTTGAATAATAATAACAATATTTACTGCAATAGTATGTGCCAGCTGCTCAGCTAAATTGTATAATGTGATCCTAATAATGGGTCTAGGATCTAGGTACTACTGGTTTCTGTATTTTTGAAATAGGAAATTAAGGTTTAAAAAGATTAAATGCATTGGTCATAGTCAAGCTAACAGGAAATGATAGAAGTAGAATTTGAACTTGATATTTTTTAAAATTACAGTCTATATTTTTTCTTTGAACATTTAACTTTATTGTTTGTCCTTCAAGTTTACATGCTGGTTGAGGGTTCAAGACATACACATGAAATAATATTTGCCAAACAATATACAAATGACTATAAGTAACTATAACCCAGTTTACTTGAGCCAACAGAAGAGGATGTCCGAAAGAAGATGTCATGCACACTGGGGGAAATTACTACAGGAAGTGAATTTGAATATATGGGCAGCTGTGAAAGAATATATTTTTATAAAGATAGATAAAATACAACTAATTGTGCTGAAAACATAAAGCTTCACTTTCCTTTAAAATGACCTTTATTGAGAGATGACGGATATGCACTAGGTTCCTTTCAGGTGCACATCATAATGATGCAGTATTTGCGCATGTTGTGAAGTGAGGGTCACAGTCAATCTACTGAATGTGGGCACACATTTTTTTCCTGTGATGTGAACTTTTAAGATCTACTGTCTTAGCAACTTTCAGATATTATCAGTTATGGTCATCAGGCAGTACATTGCATTCTTATGACTTATTTTATAACTGGAAGTCTATACCTTTTGACCCCCAAACCTTTACTTTTCTAATATATGATTCTAGGCCCCTGGTTAGCTAGTAGTAATAACAACATCAAAATAATACCATCTTATAATCTGTATAATATGCAAGGGTTTAAGAAACTATAATTTGATTTCCTTTGTAGATTAATGGTTTTTAGTGTGATAAGACCAGCTTTAATATAAATGAAAAGGAAGTAGAAGAATCTTCATCATAAAGACTTGAAAAAGTGCAGCATTTGAAAACCTTAATATTTAATATATGTTAAAGTAACAGACACTCCACATTGTTATGAATTACTTTTAAATTATTTATGAAATTGTTCAAGTTCCCATAATCTCTTCCTCACCCCTCCCAACTCCAACTCCCACCATGTACATAATGCTCTTTGTGTTGAGAAGGAAGGCGTGGCTTCTGTAACCATGAACACAACTATTCAGAGCATCACCAAGAAACTACACTTTATGGGAGTATGTCTTAATTGACTTGTTTCAAATGGGATAATGAATGGGAAGAGACTTGTGATGGCACAAAGAAAGCCATCGGTAGAGAGAGGTAGAGGTGGAGAGATCTTTATCAGTGGGGACTCCTAAAGTTATTTTCTATTTCTATCACTGCCAAAGATGATACTTCTACTTCTTCATTTTATTATTGCATCTTTCATGTGC
This sequence comes from Phyllostomus discolor, assembly GCF_004126475.2. Classification (NCBI taxonomy): domain Eukaryota; kingdom Metazoa; phylum Chordata; class Mammalia; order Chiroptera; family Phyllostomidae; genus Phyllostomus; species Phyllostomus discolor. The sequence continues at coordinate 85,857,963 of NC_040903.2, forward strand.
AAGAATTGAAACTTTAAATTTCTTTTAGAGGAAATGAATATACAAGGTCTTCCCAGAAGGTACCCAGGCATGAAATATGAAAAACAGAGACATTTATTGAAGAAGATACAAGAAACATTGTACACGGGACAATGACGACTTAGTCCTCTTCAAAGAGGTCACCTTGGGACCTCACATGATTCTCCCAATCACCATCAGTGGTCCCATCATATTTTCCTGGATCTCATCGATTATCTGAAATCTCCCTTTCAAAAGTGATTTTAATTTTGGGAAAAGCCAGAAGTCACAGGGCATCAAATCTGGGTTGTAGTGGGGCTGAGTCACCTGGGTGATTTAATGTTTCACCAAGAGACTCTGCACAAGACATGATGATGCATGAGCAGGCATGTTGTTGTGATGAGGCTGCCAATCACCAGTTTCCCATAGCCATGGCCTTCTGAATCATCTGGATATTTTCTGCAGCAGAATGTTCAAACTTAAGGCAAGATTTGATGCAGGTTTGTTACTTTATGTGCTCATAGAGTAACACAAATTTTGAATGGGAGGGCTGCACAGTACAAAGGCCCACTCCACAGTGTCTATCACCCTCACTGACTAGCACAGTGAAGTCATCATTGTTCACACATGTACATTCCAGTTCACTTTACTGGGCTGCCAGGTTACATCGATGTTGCATAAACCATTCTCATATTAATAGTGGCTGGATTTTTTCTGGACAAACCTTCCATTTGAAACAGAGAAAGTGTTCAGTTCATGAGAATTCCTCTTGCCTACTTCCCCCCTTTTCAGAAAAGCGTGAGGATGATTGAATTGAGAAGAAAATTGTGAAAAAAGTGAGATGAAATATTCTAGGCAGAGAATAAAATGAAGTTCTTTTTTTAAGGTATGGTGATTAGATGCAGACAGAATTCTAAGAAACAACAGAGATGTGCATTTACAATCATGTAAAATGCTACCAAAGTTCTGTAATAATATTCAGGAGGTAATGGATTTGAGTGACAGTATAAACTATGAATCATAGATTTCGGCATCTATCTGTAGTAAGTGAGCATTTCTGTATATTTTACAATATACAAGGAGAAATAAAAATAACCTTTTAAAAGAACTTCTGAATTTATCAACTAACAAAAAAGTTTTAAAACAAATTTCCAGCTATATCCCCTGTGATAGATAATGAATGGGAAGAGACTCGTGATGGCACAAAGAAAGCCATCAGTAGAGAGAGGTAGAGGTGGAGAGAGAAAAGAGTAGCTTCAAGCCAGAGAGTAGTTTTGATAGTGAATGAGAAGGTTCATCCAAGGAACAAACCAGATTTGTACTAGAAAACATGTTTTGATGCAAATATTCTATCCTTGAGTCAACACCCCTTCCAGTGTTCTGCATTAATTTAATACTATTTGGTAATACATTTTAGTGGTCTAGAGGTTAGTGGTCTTTGTAGGTGCTAAACAATTATGTAACGTACACACTGTCTGGTGTGTGGGTTCATGTTGGGATGGGATAGAAATAAACAATTACATGTCACGTCTGGACTGTGTGTTCCCCAGCAACATAACATTTTATTCTTGACTCTACATACTTACCGGAGCTTACAGAAGTATAAAAATAAAGACACAGAATCCATCTTAATGTTAGAATCATTTTTACCTCAGATATATGGCATATTTTATAACTAAACTTCAGAGCTATTCCACCCATTTTGTATACTATATTCCTTTAAATTTAAGCATGCATGGCAAGATGACCCCTTTTATTATATTAGTTATAGTTACTAATTAGTAATTACATAGATATTTACATTAACATTGAAATGGAGTAACAGAACAGACACAGAAAATAGGTATCAAATAGATATTTGTTCCTCCCTTAAATGAAATTAAAAACAGAGTAACACCGAGCTTTCAGTCGTATTTGTGTCAAGCACTTTTCCCTCTAAAAACAAAAAGTAAAATGGCAAACCTCTGCCAAAACTGAAAATATAATCTTTATATTTGGGAGCAAGAACCTGAACCTGAGAGCAAGATTTCTGTGAATTTGAGAGTGGGGCCTCGTTAGTCTTAACTGGCAAAATTACTTAATAGTAAGACTTGTCAGGTTTGGTGGTGGATGGGTAGGGATTAGGTAACCTGAATTCATTCACATTCATTCATTCGAAAATATTCCACGAGCATTTTCTAGTTCCAGATGTTTTGCTAAGTCCTGGTGGCGGAAGGACAAACAAAGCCAGATTTTACCCCTGCTCCCTTGGAGTTTGCAGTCTAGAAGGGAGGAGAGCATTCATTTACCAACCAGCCCATGAAACGTCAACTGTGAGAAGCGCTCTGGGGTTGAGATCCTGGGAGAGCTGTATGCAAAGGGTTTGAAATCACTGGGATTAAGGGGAAACTTCCTCGGGGAAAACACCTATCTGAGACCTGCAAGTTGAGTAAGCAAATAGATGAGCAGTGGAGACAGGAGAGAGTGCGCAGTGAATTGGAGACCAACATCACTGCGGGGAGCAGAGGCTGGGAAGGTTTGTAGGAAGCCCACTACACAGGTGCATGCACATCATCAAAGAATTCTTCTACATCTTAAGAACAGTGGGAAGCCATTGAAAGGTATGAAGCATTTAGGTGACTTAATTGGACTTTATCCTTGCAATTTGAAAGATCTCTGGCTGCCTTGTGGAGAATTGGTTGGAGCTGGTGAGGATTTAGATTAGAGCAGGGTAGTCCCAGCAAGAAATTATCAGAGAAGTCTAGGAAAAAGACAGCAGTCACCTGTGCCTGCTTAGTGGTAGGCATGGTAAAAAGCAAAAGGATTCCAATGATCTATAAGAGATAAAATTGACATGGCCTGATAATAGAGTAGAAATATGGTCTCTCTCTCTCTTGCACTGATATATTCATACAGATATACAAGTCACACATATTTTATTGCTTTTCTAGTACACATGAAAGTTCTATTTATATATTATACTTGGGTCTATTAAGTGTATAATAGTATTATGTCTTAGAACAATGCACATACCTTAATTAAAAAATGTTTTATCACTGAAGAAGGCTAACCATCATCTGAGCCTTTAGTGAGCTGTAATCTTTTTGCGGGCGCAGGGTCTTGCCATGATGCTGATGGCCACTGCCTCAGCAGAGTGTGGTGGTTGGAGGTCAATGTGGCTGTGGTGATTTTTTACAAAAAGACAGGTTTGCTGCATCAGTGGACTCTTCCTTGCATTAATGATTTCAATGTAGCAGGTGTTACTGTTTGGTAGCATTTTATTCACAGTAGAACTTTTTTTCATGATTGGAGTCAAACCTCTCAAACCCTGCCACTGTGTTATAAGTTAAGTGTGTGTAATATTTTGAGTCCTTTGTTGTTATTTTAAGTCTTCACAGCATCTTCACCAGGAGCAGAACCCATCTCAAGAAGCCACTTCCTTTGTTCATCCATGAGAAGCAATTCCTCATTCATCACAGTGTGGTCGATCAGGAGGCAGATTGCAGCAATGGAGTCACAGCTGTAGGCTCCACTTCCAATTCCAGTTCTCTTGCTGTTCCTGCCACATCTACAGTTACTTCCTCCACTGAAGTCTCGAATCCCCCAAAGTCATCCATGACAGTGGGAATTAACTGCTTCCAAACTCCTGTTCATGTCAATACTTTGATCTCTTATCATGAATTGTGAATATACTTAATAGTATGTAGGATAGTGAATCGTTTCCAGAAGGTCTGTAATTTTCATTAGTGGAATTAGTGGAATTACTATCTATATAGCACCTACAGCCTTTTGAAAGGAATCTTGTTTTCTGAGCAGGAGGTCTCAACAGTGGGTTTAAAATATTCAGTAAACTATGTTTTAAACGGATGTGCTATCACCATGCTGTTTCATTTATTAGGTACAGGCAGAGTAGATTTAGCCTAACTCTTAAGACCTCAGGCATTCTGGAATGGTAAATGAGCACTGGCTTCAACTTAAAGTCACCAGCTGCATTCACTCCTAACAGAGTGACAACCTGTTGTTTAGCTTTGAATTCAGGCCTTGACTTCTCTCTACTCTGAAAGTCCTAGACGACATCTTTATAAAATAGAAGGCTGTTTGCTCTATCTTAAAAATCTGTTGTTTGGTGTAGCCACCTTCATTAATTATCTTAGCCAGATTTTCTGGATAACGTGCTGCAGCTTCTGCATCAACACTTTCTGCCTCACCTCGTCCTTTTATGTTGTGAAGGCAGCTTCTTTCCTTAAGCCTCATGCATGAATCACCCCTCTGCTGGCTTCAGACTTTTCTTCTTTGGCTTTATAAAATTGAAGGGAGTTAGGGTCTCGCTCTGGATTAGGCTTTAACTTAAGGGAATGCTGGTTGGGTCCTCTGTCCGGACCACTAAAACTTTCTCCATGTCAACAACAAGGCTGCTCCATTTCTTATCATTTGTGTGTTCACTGAAGTAGCACTTTTAATGTCCTTTAAGTTTCCCTTTGCATTCATAACGTGGCTAACTGTTTAGTGCAAAAGGCTTAGCTTTCAGCTTATTTCAGTTTTTGACATGCCTTCCTCCTTAAGCTTAACTGTTTTAGCTTTTGACTTAAACTCAGATACATGGAGGTCTTCCTTTCACCTAACACATAAAGGCCTAATTTCAATATTGTTGTGTCTCATGGAATAGGGAGGTGGGAAGGGAGAGAAAAGGATATGGGAAAGGCTAGTCAGTGGAGCAGTCAGAACACACACATTTATCAATTAAGTTCATCATCTTATGCGGCCACGATTTGTGATACCCCAAAATAATTACAATAATGATATCAAAGATCACTGACTGCAGACCACCTTAACAAATGTAATGATAATGGCAGAGTTTGGAATATTGCAAGAATTACCAAAATGTGACACAGTGACATGAAATAAGTGAATGTTGTTAGAAAAATTGCGCTCATACACTTGCTCAACACAGGGCTGCCGCAAACCTTCCATTTATTAAAAGTGCAATGTCTGCAAGATGCGGTAAAGTCAAATGTAATAAAATGAGGTATGCCTGTGTGTATGTGTGTGTATTTCAAAGTTATGCTTATAAAAATCCTCAAATATAGCAATTTTTTTGGTCAATTTCTTAAAACACATTTTCATTCTTATTTTCCCTATTAGGCATGATTGTCAGGATTTTTATGTAAACAGAGAATATGAAATGATTAAGTAAAAATGGAGGAGGAAATTTTCTCTTTATTGAAATGATTTGGAACATCAGTTTAAGATAATTACAGCAAATGCATGACACTTTTTAAAAACTAAATTATGTCAGGATTACCAAAACCACTAATCAAAGAAGTCACTTAAATTATGACTAGATTATAATAAAGTACAGTTAATGTGACAATAAAGAAGAGTTAAAAGTGAAGAATGCTGAATAATGCTCAATTGTCATTCCCAGGTGAAGCGTGAATGACCGAGGTTCAGCCTGAAGAATAATACCGGAAAAGTGTCTGGGCCCAGGAATCAAGGCTTAATGCTACTGTATTTCTTTAGTTTATTGATTTTTTTTCCTATCGTCATCACACCATTGTTTTTTACTAATTTTGCAACTTTTATGACTCTAACTTATGCAACAGTTTTTGATTCCACACAACTATTGGATAACATTTAGATCTAAGTTGAATTTCCTTTTGAAAATAACGAGCAATGGGAAATACCATGCATTTTTAAAGAATGAATCAAGTTGCCACAAAGCACTAAGATATGTTAAGATTTTATGGAATTATCATTAGGACTTTGATTGCCTAGGATGGCCAGATCTTGTCACTAACGTGGCTAAGGGTTTCAGCAGTTTTACAGCTATGTTCCCTAAAATCAGCCACTGAGGTTCCAAGACTAAAATGAAGTCGATGTACTAGGCGTTATTGCATTACCTCAACCTGCTCAGAGCAGAAGGAGCATTTTCAAACACATTACAAGAGCTCTCCCACTCAGTCTTTCATATTTCACATCTTTTTTCTTTTAAATTATATGTCTGTCCTTGATGATGAGCTACAGGAAATCTCTTGGCAACCTAGGGAGCATCTGAGAAATATTTCACTTTGACTTTAAGCCTATACAATATTTCTGTCAATACAAGTAGACATTTTAGTTGATATTTTTTTATTCTAAATGATAAATATAACTTGGAATGCCTTTCTATATGTTACTGTTAAATATTTTTTCTGGAACAAATATGAAATGTAAATGTCACAGAGGGACTTTTTAAAATGGTTACCACTGTAACTCACAGTCATTTTAGTTTAGGCTTCCTATTTGTGTTATCTTTCTGACAGCAATATTTCTCTCTGCCTTTCTGACAGCATTATTTCTGGGAAATGACGCTAATTTCTAGTTTTCTTTTCTTGTTGAAAGGATTACTCATACTCCTTCCCCACTGTGTGTCCTTGTCTCTGATTACCACAATCTATATTAAAAATCCATGTGACTTCTTAGAAATAGTGTTTTTTTAAGATGTAATTTATTTATTTAGAGAGAGGGGAAGGGAGGGTGAGAGAGAGGGAGAAAAACATCAATGTGCGGTTGCCTCTCATGTGGACCCCACTGGGGACCTGGCCTACAACCCAGGCATGTGCCCTGACTAGGAATCAAACCAGTGACCCTTTGGTCCACAGCCTGCACTCAATCCACTGAGCTACACCAGCCAGGACAGAAACTGTGTTTTTTAAACATATGCTATCAACTTTTTTTTTCTCATTTAAGTCCATATATAGATATTTGGTTCAGATTCTAACACCTATATCAACCATTATTTTCTAATTCTCCCTTTACTTTGGAATTGTTCTGACTGTAAGAAAAAAAAACATTTATTCAAGACATTTTTTATAATGCAATTTGTGTTATATTTTAAAATTCATAATGTATCATTATAAACTTAATCTCATTTTATTTTCTTAAGATAGTAGGTGTAATTGTCTTCATCCTGTAGTAGAAGAAATTAGGACTTAGAGAAATTAAGTAAGTAATTTTCCAATGGTTATATTTTTGGAAAATAAAAAACTCAGGACACAAGCTGGGTGATATTATTATTTTAAAAATATATGGTTCACAAATTTATATATTCCTGTTATATATAAGGCAACATTCTTGGTGTTGGGGACAGGGAAAAGAATAAAGATATGCTGGTTTCATAGAGCTTACATTCTAAGGTTGGGCATTTTGACTCATGTTTTTCACTATCATTACAAAACCAAGATGGCATTATTTGCATAATCAATGGAGCTCCTTCTATTTATCTTTTTCTTTTTTAAGTTAAGGGTTAGTCATACAATATGACCTTCAAGCTGATGGTTGCCACAGGGGAGTGGGGTTGGGGGACTGGGTGAAAAAGCTGAAGAGATTAGGAAGTACAAATTGGTAGTCACAGCACAAGGAATGCAGTCAATAATACTATGATAACTATGTGCAGTGCTGGGTAGGCCCTCGAAATATTAGTGGGACCATGCTGTAAAGTATATGACTGCCTAACCACTATGATGTACATCTGAAAGTAATACACAATAATATTGAATGCAAACTGTAATTGAAAAAATAAAATAAAAGAAAGTTCTGGCAGATACCTGAGTTTGTTTTTACTTATCTCATTTTAAAATAGAGGTTGACTATCTGTAGACTGCAGACCAATCCTACCTGATACCTGTTTTTGTAAATAAAGTTTTATTGGTAAATAGCCAAAAAAACCTTGCATGAAACTAAAATGGAGTTTACAATTTGTCCCATTTGACTGATAGTGTGGATTTTCAGAACGGCTGGTTGAGTTGAGGGGTGCTGTGGCAACCATTCAATGGAGCCACGCTAAATGATCTGAACACAGGATGGCTTCCAGATCTTGGCTAAGCACTGAACCTCAGGAGGCGGTCTGCTAATAGAGCTTGCCAAGAGACTGTTGCCTAGGTGTTGTTGGAGAGTTTATACCGCCTAATCTGACGTTAATATGATTGTTCTGTTAACTTATTCAATAAATCCATCTTTTTCTAATTTCCCACACAGAGCAAGAATTCTTAACATCTCTCCCTGAATAAATACACACATATATGTAATATATATGTGAAATATATGTATATAACAATATTTATATATGTAACTATATTACTGACACCGTTACAGATGTGCTCATTTCCCCCACCACTTTGCCCCCCTCCATCCAGTCCCCACCCCCTCCCCTCTGGTTACAGAGCAAGAATTCTAATAATATTTATGTCATTTTAATATATTCCACAAAACAGCAAGTCATGAATTCTCTGAGTTAGCTGTTCCATGCCCAGTAATTGCTTAGCTGGAAAACAACTCCGTGATCCCAAATATGCTTTTGAGTTCTTTTGACCTGTGCTCTTCTGTAAGAATTCTTAAGAGGCAAACTTTCTCAGTAATCTCTAACAGAAGTTTATGACCCTTATTCATATTGAAAATAGCTTAGAAGGAAACTGTCACCAAGATTCAAACTCAAGGAAAATGTTCATAGTGCGAAGTATTATAATTACTCAAAATTTTAGTGTATTACCAAATTTCAAGTTTCTTTAAAATATTATATTTGTGGGAAAGTGAGTCTATGAGGGGGTCTAAGAAATAATAGGGAGAAGTTAAATTTGGTGCCAGTTGGCTGCTGCTCCAAATTTGATCAAGAGTGATAGAAGTGTCATATAAAAAAATAATAAGGCTGTTAGGAGCTATAATTTTGTTGGATTCGTGGAATATTCTGAACTAATCTTTGCAATTAAAACATTTTAGTATTGGAATTGTGATATAGAGCCCTATTTAACAATAAATACTGCCTCTTAAGTTTGGCACACGCAAAAAATAAAGGATGTTTTCCTTTCAGGAGCAATTTGGCAAAGTGGAAAACACTGCAGTTCTACATACTTCCAGCAGGGGTCAATATGTTCTCATCATTACTACTGAATGCTGGAGAGAAAGCGGCAAAAGTGTTGATCCTAATTGGAGCAGACACAAGGATCTTCTATAATCCTCTGACATCCTTTTCAAATAATAATTCTTGGGTGGGTGGTGGGCTGGTGACTGCAATGCCAGTGCAGGCTTTCCTACAATGAAGCCTAACCATTGTCAATTATTTTTGATGTATGCTAGCTTAACTTAAGTCTCCTTCTTACTGGCTTTCCCAACCCGCAGAAGCGTATTGCATCTCCTAATTATTGAGACACAGTGCCCAGGATGGTCAGGGCAAGCGTGTTATTTTGTCTTAATGCTCTCTCTAAAACCCATTCTCTTCTTTTTCAGCCGTCCTGTGCTCTTCCTACTCAGCATAAAGAGCAAGCATATACTTTCAGTCAAAAACCTTCAGAATATTTTACTTATAACCATAATTGCCGTAGTCATTTGTCTTTAACTCATTAAATGCTAGCACTTGGAGGCAGCTAGAGATATAATAATGAGCATATATGGTTATGGTTGAGTGTATATAGCTTCAAATAGGTTATAAATGAGACTAAATCCTCCCCCATCCCACTCACTTTCTAATAATTTGTTCAGGGGCTCCGTCAGTCAGTGGTATTCGGGGAACAAATTGTCATCCTTCATGTGCATTTTAAAGAATGGTGGTTGCCTGAGTTTCAAACTGCCGCATAGACACTTAAGTTCTCTGAGTCAAAGAACAAAAAGAAAAACACAAGTCTTGACCCGCATTTGTAAGCTCATTTTTCCTCTCCATGGCCCTGACTTCAGTCCTTTCAGTTGAGCAGGAGAATGAATTGTCTCCATGTAGATACATTTTCAGTTCTGGAGAGCTGAGGAGCATGCGGCAGGAATATGATACCGGGACACTTAGAAGGCGGTTAAATGCTCCAGAGCTACTGCCTACACTGGAGAGGAGGGAGGGGCAACACGGGTGGTGAAAATGAAGTCAGAGTTAGCTAAGCGAAATCGGGGGTCTGACCATGGTCTGGTTCACGGAGGCTGGGATGCTCTTCCACTTATGAGACAGAGCTTGAGAGGTGACTGAAATTAAATACTCTATCACAGCCTGAAGGTTCACTATCATATAGCAAGGACTGTATTTATTCACATTCGCAGGCACCTTTTAAATATTCTCTCTAGGAATATTTGGAGATTTCTTTTATTTTCTAAGATTATCAGTACACTTTAATGCATCAATAATAAAAACAAACCCAGTCACTTCATTATTTTTTGTAAATATTTCTTTTAAGTATATTGGCATATGTAAGCAAAATAGGTGATAAAATTATTTGGTGGACCTACTCTTCAACTCTTTTATTTTAATTCCATATTTATTTAGAAAACAAAACTTACCTTCTTCAAATGCAGGGGAAGGTACGAGGCATAAAAGCTTTAAGGTGATGAAGAGAACAGCCGCGATTTCAGCTTGGGTCTGACAGCCACCTGACAGATGATACTCATGTCTCTGAAGAGTAGTCAGGAGAAGCTGGGAAGAATGTTGAGCTCATCCTTGGCTGTTGCAACAGACAGATTCATTTTTTATTTTTAAAAGGTCAAGGTTAACATGAATGGGAGACTGGTTTAGATATATTTCTTTCTCAAGAGAAATACATATATATAATATATATATAAAATATATATAAAGAAATGTTTATTGAGCATCTATCAATTCCAGACACTAATGTAAATATTGGGGTTATATTGATGAATAAGATAGGCAAAGGCTAAATTCTCATGGAGCTTACTGTCTTGCCAAACATTGCATACTTTGAAAGTATATATGTTCTAAAAAATCTCAGTGTATTTTTATTTTTATCACTTCACACATCTGCTTTTTCATATTTAAAATGTAAGCTGAAACACTCCTTGATTCTTTGAAGGTGAAAAAATATATATATATAACTACAGGGTGAGCTACAGAATTCAGTGACTGTAGAATTGCTTCAAAACCTAAATCGGGAACAGAGTAAATGTAAAATGGCTTATAAATAGTTAGCTGATTAGGATGCTTTTTAGTTAGTGCATTCATTCATAAAAGTGAGCAAAACGCATCTGGAGCCGCTGACACCAGAGTTCAAGGTTGCCTATCTCCCCTGGGAGGCTGTGACAACTGTACATGACCATTTCTTGTTCTCGCAGCACGACTTCAGGAAAACCAAATGGTCTCTGCTCTCGAAATGCTGAGCTCATGAATTGGGATAAGTGAGCAGAAATGGCTTCCAAATTATGTTTTAAAAGTAGCAAAGATTTTTAATTCTCTCCATAGAATTTATCATTAGGCACCAAAGTAAACTTGAGAAACAGTAAATAAGTATCTGTTTCATTTATTTATTCAAATGTAGCTTTATGCTGAAAGAATGACCCCTTATAGCTAGTGATTTAAAAAAAAATACTCTTGAAAATGTAATTAAAACCCATACTGTGAAGCTATACTATATTTTTGCTTATTATTAAGATGGTACATTTTTCAAGTTATCTGGGAAGCAGTACCTTGGGCATCTATTCTAGCCTATGTGTAATGGGCTTGCAGCTCTTTAAAAGCCTGATTTGGAGCCTCTACTATCCACTCATCTGGACAAGAAAACTCCATGACCAAAGATGAGACCTCGTGCCTTCCCTTCCCCATTGCCTTGGTTCTGACATTCATCGCTCTTTACTTTCCCCACCAATTTATGTGATGGCCAATGTCTTCTTGTCCACACTTACCTTGAATTAGTGAGTAATAGTAAACACCAGGTTTTCTTGCCTTGCTGATTTCATGAGTACAAGAGATACCCCAAATTTCTAAAGCAAATGTTGACATTTTCTTTTGAAAGTGTCAGATAATCCAAATGCTCTCTTGCTTTTGAGAATTCTCAACTTTTAAGAAAAGAAGCTACTATTTTCCTAAAGCAGATTTTCTGTTTCAGACCTACTTTTAATTCCATGTTAGATAATACATTCTTCACAACAAACAGCATACCAATACAAAGAAAATGTTATTGCTTCTCATGAGAGTCCTCTCTCTTTTTTCTCTTTCTTTCTCAAGTTGCCTCAATGTTTGAGTATTTATTATATGTATTTCTCTGTCTCTTAGATGATTGTGATTTTTGTTACTACAAAGATATTAAAAGTTATAAATAGATTTTAAAATAAAACAGTTGTGTATGTTAGAGTCCTTCAGAAACTGCCCTGGCTGATAACTTTTCCTCAGGATGCCAATATTAATGTTTAAGAAAATAATTATTGCAGAAAATTACCATGGTAGGCAATGTTTAACTTTTTTTTCTTTTGTCATCAGCTTGGAGAAGATTTTTTTTTTCCTCATGAGAAAACTCCCTTTTATCACAGTGAATTCTTTCCTTTTCTACTAGGTGTGAGTTTTATATGAATTTTGGGTGCCCATTGAAGTCCATTAACTTGAAGCCATGGGAAATAAATTGGAAGTTTAGGTTATATCCTAAAAATTCAGTATCTACAAGTTCAAATTCCTCTATTATGTTAAATTTCTCTTTTGATCATGAAGAAACAATTTTATATTGATTCTTAATACCAGGTGACTTGTTTCCTTTTTTTCTTTGTCTGGTAGGAAACTCAAATCAAATTTGGGAACTGCCTGTAGCAATTCCATGTATCGTTAGGAATGCATTTTGTGTCTTAATTTTAGTAACTCTATTTTAATTTCTAACTTTTTTTTCCTTTCTGGCTCTATTTTTTCCTGTCGAATTTTATATGTTTGCATAAGTCATCTCAAATAATTTTGGAAGCAAGTTAGATAACAAATAAATAAGTAAAATTATAGTTTCATTTATTGATTGTTCACTATATTTTACACCTTCAGCTAAGCATTTTACATACACTGTGCCACATGATGTTCAAAATAACCCCATGAAGTAGTAGTTAGAAATTAGGAGTGCATTCAGCTGCAAGTAACTAGATACCTGATGAACAGTACCTAAATAAATAGGGGAGTATTTATTTTAACATAACAAGAAGACTAAAGAAAAGCACTTGTTGGCATTAGTTTGAGAGTGCACTGGTGTGAGAACTGGCAACACTGCGATTTACTTGTCTTTCCCTCATAGACTTAAAATGACTGCAGTAGCCCTTGATATTATGTCTGTATTTAATGCAGGAATAAGATGGGAGGGCTAGACCAGACATGTTTGACACTTCCATTAGGAAGCAAAGTTTCTCCTGAAACCTTCAATCAACTCTGCTTACCCTCCTAGATATAAGGAATGAATGTGGGCAAAAGATAAGGGGTTTGGTAATAAGTTGGAAGAGTAAATTTAAAAATATCTAATATCTGCTTCTGTCAAAGACACTGATAAATTAGAATGGAAACTTTCTGTAACTAATTGTAGGACTTTGACTGTGAGTATCTATGAAATATTACCCCTTAATTCAGAGTTAACCTGTATCTAAGTAGGAGTTTATTATCTCCATGCTATAAATAATGAAATTAAGGTTAAAATAATTTTTGCATTTTTAAATTTTATTTTTCAACTGATTTACATTTAATATTATTTTGTGTTACTTTTAGGTGTACAACACAGTGGTCAGACAATCATGCACTTCACAATGTGATCCCTCCCCCCTTATATGTTATAACCACCTGGCACTTTACACAGTAATTACAATATTGAATATATTCCCTGTGCTGTACTTTGCATCCCTATTGACTATTCTGTAACTACCAATTTGTAAATCTCAATACCTTCACCTTGTTTCACCCAATTGCCCAATCCCTCTCCATTCTGGCAATCATCAATCTGTTCTCTGTATAAGATTTAGAAACTTTTAATAGCTCAAGTCGTAGATTGAATAAATGGTGGGGCCTAGATTTTATTCTAGGGTGACTATATTGACAGTTTTTAATTTTGACCAATATATTACACTCTGTATCCCTAAATAAATACATTTATAACATGTGTTTATTTATGGTGCACATGCATGCATGCCAATATTATTGTAGTACTAATAACATTGGGCTTCCAGGACAAACTCTGATCTTGCTTGTTGCATACTGAATTCTGCATACACAATAGTCCCAAAAGGGATTAAGGGAGTTCAGTTTCTGCTAATAGCAGAGTATCTTGTATTAAACTAGCCCTCCAACAGATAATAATACACCCTTGACAAAAAAACTTACAACAATAACAACAAATATGGGAAGGCCCAAACCAGAGGAAAGTCAAATCTTAAAAACAGGATGCTGCATTGGGTGCTATCACATTTTATATAGTGTTTGGTCTGAGATTACTCTCTAGCCTGTGGGCATAAAAAAAAAAAAAAACTAGAACTTAAGCAATAAACTGTACTGTTAACATCTTGGGCAGCCAGAGGATAGAATCAGGACTGACAGGGCAGGTAAGAAGTGAGAAGGAATTCCCAGAGAGAAGCCACATAAAGGAAAGTTCCTAAATCTACAAATAACTCCACTCAAGTCCTTGCCTAACTCTCAACGGCAGGTGAGAAGGAGGAATGAGGGGCTTGTGAGGAGCCTGCCAAGAAAGAATAGACTGAAGGCTGATATAACTAAGCATGGATTTTAGCTGCTGCTACTCACCACAGTGGAGGCATATCTTGAATCTGAGTCCATCCAAGTTAACCACTTGCTGGAGCCAAAAATAAACACTTTTTAGAAGAAGACAACAGAACCATAGACTCTACAATGGAACATACATTGTTTCCAGAACCTTGAAAAGAATTATTAGGCATGTGAAAGAATAGCAAAATGTAACCTTTAGCAATGAAATAAAGCAGTTCATATAAATCAACCCCAAGGTGAAAAAAATGGCAAAATTAGCAGCTAAACACTTTAATAAAGCTATTAAAATTTGTTCAAAATGTTTTTTAAAATTACAAAAAATGAACAGATAAGAAAGCTCAGCCAATAAATGGAAACTACAGTTGACCCTTTAATAGCATGGGTTTGAACTTCACAGGCCCAGTTATTTGCATATATTTTCCCTTTTAAAAGTTTTTATTTTTAATTATTTTTCCTTTGAAGTGTATTTATTTTTATAATAAGTTGACATACATTATTACATTAGTTTCAGGTGTATACTCCAGTGATTAGACATTACATAACTTACTAAGTGATAATCATCCCAATAAATCTCACACCCCTCTGACACCTTACATAGGTATGAGACTATTAACTATATTCTCTATGCTGTACTTGACATCCCCATGACTATTCTGTAAAAACCAATTTGTACTTGTTAATCCCTTCACATTTTTTGCCCATTCCCCAAAACCCCCGCCCATCTGGCAACCATCCATACATTCTCTGTATCTATGATTCTGCTATGATTCTTATTTGTTTATCTTGCTTTTTTCAGATGCAGTTGTTGATAGGTATGTCTTTATTGCCCCTTTATTGTTCTTATTTTGATCTTCTTAAAGAAGACCCTTTAACATTTCCTATAAACTGGTCTGGTGCTAATGAATTCCTTTAGCTTTTTCTTGTCTGGGAAGCTCTTTATTTGTCCTTCCATTCTAAATGATAGCTTTGCTGGGTAGGGTGGTCACATTTCATCGCTTTGAATATTTGTTGCCAATCCTTTCTGGCTTGCAAAGTTTCTTTTGAGAAATCAGTTGACAGTCTTATGGAAGCTCCCTTGTGGGTAACTGTTTTTCTCTTGCTGCTTTTAAGATACTCTGTTTGTCTTTAACCTTTGGCATTTTAATTATGATGTGTCTTGGTGTGGGCCTCTTTGAGTTTACCTTGTTTGAGACTCTGTGCTTCCTGGACTTATATGTCTATTTTTTTTCACCAAGTTAGGGACCAACTGTATACACTGATCTATGACATTTGATATAGAAGACATAAGCATTGGCAGATTTTGGTTTCTGCAGGGGTCCTGGAACCAGTCCTTTGTGGATACCAAGGGACAACTAATGTAAAATTCCTGGGGAGTCAAAAGTTAATATGTGGCATTTCAACTGCACTGGTTTCAGCACCCTTAACACTTGTTCAGGGGCAACTGTATAAACAAAAACCAAATGGAAGTGATCAAAACAAATGTTCAATACCTAAAATAAAATTTTAACAAAGAGTTTATGAACATCTGGAAAATATCAGAAGGGTTCAGTAAACTATAAAGTAAATTTAAAAAATTTTCCAATCTGAAGAACTCAGAAAAAATGAAAAATTATGAACAGAGACTTATTCACCCATGGAGCAATAGAAAGTATTCTAATATTTGTGCAGCTGGAGTCCTAGAAATTGAGGAGAGCGAGGGAGAGAGGAAGAGAGATAGGATTATAGGAAGATAGAGAGCAGAAGGGTATGTATATGGAGACAGAGAGAGGGAATTAGAAATAAAGAATATGGGGCAGAAATATTTGAAAAAATAGTGAGTAAAATAATTTCAAATTTGGGAGAAAATGTAATCCTGCAGAATCAAAACATTCAGTAAACCCTGAAGTAAATGAAAGTCAAAACAAGTTGAACTGATAAAAACTAAAGACAAAATCTTGAAAGCAACCAGAGAAAAATGACACCTTTCAAATAGGGACTGGTGATGTGAAGGATGGATAACTTCTTATCAGAAACAATAAAACTTAAGGGTAATTGAGACACATGTTTAAATGCTAAAAAAAAAAAAGAATTGATTTCATATTTACAAAAAAACATTTTTAACAAATGATGGTGAAACAAAAACCCATTCAAGTAAATGAAAACTGAAGGAATTCATCCTTCCCCATGATAAATGCTGAAGAAAAAATTTTTGGCATTCTCTTTAATTTAATTTATTTTTACTTGTGACAGACATCACAATAAATTTCGCAAATGTCCATCAATTGAGATTTGCCTGACATATACATATAAGTACAAGCACAGGTTAGTGTGCACACAAATACTTTGTTGCTTTGACAGCTGAGAGGTCCTAGAAGTAATGATAACCTTGTCGGAATGAACACAGGTAACACAAAGATTGTGGTTTCTAATATTATTTAAAAAAAATAACCCAAGACTCTTTTCACAAACAGCAAGTTCTAGAACTGGACCAAGGAACACAGAAGATGACCTTGAAGAATCTTGTAGTGCCAGAAAACAGGGGGATGTTCAAAAGCAGGTCCAAATAATGATTAAGATGTGGTAAGGGGAGGTAGGAGCCCACTAAAAGAGCTTTCAGTGGTCAAAGCTGGAATAATTGAGACAAGAAAATATAGTAACATGGGGTTATAACTCAAAATATAAAATAAATATTCAGAGGTCCATACTGATATAAACAAATGATGGAATAAGTAAATGGAACATGTAGACAAATTTGCTTGATGAAAGTTACTATCAACAGTGATAAGTCATGTTGATAGCATGTAGCCTTAAAATTCTTCTGTAATTTTGAAATCATGTCAAAATAAAGCCACAAAATAAGCCTTGTAGGGAATTTGATTTTTATGTATGCAGTACTCAAAATGTGGTCCATAAACCAGCAGTATTATCAACACTTGTGAGCTTCTTAGAAATATTAAATCTCATGTCCACCTCTAATCTACTCTATCCTATCTGCATTATAACAGCATGTCCAGGGGATTTTTAACACACCTAGTACACTAAGCAGCCTGTTTTTTAGGACTTCATTTGTGTGACAGTATTTAGCACCATCTGCAGATGTAGAGATTCAGAGAGGTTGGTGATTCATCCTTATTTATCACACTCTGGCTCTATGGATACCAGTCCCATCCCCATTTCCTCCTTAACCAATGATCACTCTTCTATGCATCATACAATGATACATTCAGAAACTTTTCATTCAATAAAATCTGCGTAATTGACCTCTTGCCTTTATTCTACCTATTCTTATCTGAGCTCTAGTTTGACCTTCACCTCATTTAAGAAGACTTTTTTAAACTTCTTGAACAATTTCAAGCACTATAATACTGTTAGTCTTAGGAAACAATTTCCTGGCTGGTGTAGCTCAGTGGACTGAGCGTGGGCTGCCGACCAAAGCATCACAGGTTCGATTCCCAGTCAGGGCACATGCCTGGGTTGCAGGCCACGGCCCCCAGCAACCGCACATTGATGTTTCTCTCTCTCTTTCTTTCTCTCTCCCTTCCCTTTCTAAAATAAAAAATAAAAAAATAAAAAAATTTAAAAGAAAAAAGAAACAATTTGATATTTTACTTCTTATTAGATGCTATTTTTTTGTTTTGTTTATGATTTCCAAATAGAGTATATGTTTCTACTGTTGTAGACCATTCTAGGTTCTCCATTACAATGGCCTCCAAAGTATAATGTGTAGCCTATGGAAGAAGATTTATTAAGAATGAGAAAAATATGAGAACTTCATGTTATTTATCGAAAACTTGGGGAAAATCATGATATATTTTATTAATATTTGATAAGTACATAGAATGTAAGAGTACATAATTTATAATTTTATAAAAAATATAGTGAAAATGCAAGCTCAAAACTTTTTTCTGATATGGGTATGCAATCAAAAAGTTTGGAGACCATTACTTTAGAGAGTCATAGAGAATTCTCTCTCTCCCCCTCTCTCTCTCTGTATACACACACACACGTATAGTGTATATACACAAATAATACATTTTGCTATTGAGACTAAAATACAAACATTGTGTAGAATGTAAGTTGGCAAGACTTTTATGTAGGGCAATTTGTTTATAAATGTTAACATAACAGATTGCTTATACATTTTTATCAAGTAATTTCATGTCTGAAAATTTATTCTAGGTACACATGTGCTGGAAATCATGTATAGAATAGGCCATTTATGTAAGTGTAGAGACTTTCAGTGTATTCTTTTTAAATAGTAATACATACATGAGATTTAAAATTTTTAAATATTATTAAATTTTTTAAATCTAAAAGTTAAATTACAATAATGTATCCTTCTCCTTTCGTTACATCACATAGCTCACATCCTATGTCAAGTGCATAGTACATTTATCATGTGATTATGTTGGTATGTATCAAATTTCTCTACTGCAAAGTTATTTTTTCTTTTGTAGTCAATAGTTTCTAGTGGGAGATGTTTTGAGACTGGGCAACGCTGTTTCTCCTCAAACTTCTGCTCACTAATGTTAGCATCCATTGGTGGACTTCATCTGCCATAATTTTTCTGTGGAGTTTACCTAATGTTGATTCTTCGTGTCTCTCTTCTAGTTCATTACGTAAAATTTTATTTTAAGACCTATTTCTCCCTGTATTTACTAAGTTATTTATATCTTCACATGCTTATGAATATTTAACTTATTCCATAGGCTAAAATCCAATTTAATTGTTATTTATCTGGTTGCTCAAATTGATCCGACTTTGGTCATTAGGACTATTTGATTATTAGGTCATAAGTGCCATTGTCTCTTGTGTTAATTTTAAAAGCTCCCATCTTTTTTAGCATTTTCTTACCTTCCTACACCACCAAGTAGTCCAACTTTGTCTTGCATTTTCTCTGTACTAGCTCTGGAATCAACTGCTTCCTGAAGCATCCCTAGAGGCATCGTTTTTTCTGGCATTCATGCCAGAAATGCATAATGTCATTCTGATGATGCGAAACCATTAGATAAAATTATGTTAAGGGAAATTCTACAAAATAACTGATTGGCACTGCTCAAGTATCAAGGTCATGAAAGACAAGGGAAGGCTGAAGAACTCTTACAGACTGGAAGACCAACGATAAATAACAGCTAAGTGTAATGTGAAACCCTGGATAGGATCATGGAACAAAGAAAGGACACTAGTGGAAAATTTGCTGAAATTAGAATGAGGTCTGTGGTTTAAGTGATAATATTGTACCAATGTTCATTTCCTATTCTTGATGATTATACTATAGTTATGTAAAATGTTAACACTATGGAAGCATAGTGAGAGATATAACAAAACATATTTTTGTAACTTTCCTATGTCTAAAATTAGTTCAAAATAAAAAGTTAAAAATATTAAATTAAAAAGAGAAAAAAATACATTGCAGTAGTCTGGAAAGCTCTCCAAGACGTATTCTTAAATCAAGGAAAAGCTAGTTCACAAATTGTGTGTGTGTGTGTGTGAGTACATGTGTTTGTGAATGTTCTGTATATAATATCTTTGAGAGGACACAGTAACAACTATCAATACTTGTAACCTCTGTAAAAAATTTGGGAAATGGGGAATGAAAGTTAAATTTTATTATATATTCTTTTTCTCTTTTTATCATATGCATATGTTACCTATACTCAAAAAAAAGGTAAAATAAAAAAATGTAAAGGACATTTCTAAAGTAAGTTCAATGATTTACAGGGTTAATATAAAATGTGTAGATTATTTTTATCTTACTAATGAGAGTAATTTATATCTTAATATCAAAAGTTTACTTAAATTTGTTTGTCACATGTCACTTCAATTTTTTAAATCACTTTTTTGCTAGTGAGTGGAGATGGTTGTCTTCAGAGAGCTGGAGGTCTTAGACTCTTCTCATACAGACTATAATTTTTAAAAAATGCTTGAACACCACTGCTGTAGGACTCTGCATTTCTCAATAATTAACTTTTTCCACACCTGTTCTTGTGCCTAAAATGTCTTTCTAACTTTTCCCTTAACTGTCTTTCTCCTCTTCTTTAAAATGCACTTTGGGTGTTATCGTCTCCAGAAAGTTTTCCTGGTTCTTGATCCCCAAATTTGGGCTTGATACCTATCCTAAATGCATCCATTATGCACTATGCTCTGTGCTTACCTCTGATATCACCTTCGTTTTGTCGTAATTATTTCTTTTTTTAGTCTCTGTCTTAAATTATATGCTATTTAAGAGAAGAGACTATTCTCTTTTTCTACGATTTATACATCAGAGAATGATAAATGTTGGTCTAAATCATATATATATATATATATATATATATATATATATATATAAAGTGCAACTAAAATAAGTCCAAAATCTGAATATAGAAATCTCATGCATCCTGCAATGAGCGGATCCACATAGGATTAAGTTATTTATATGAAAACAGAGTGAGGTTACAAGATTTAAATTCTAAAAACCATTACACTAGATTCAAAGGGCAAAAAATAGGCAACAGCACTTGAAGAGACAAACTTGTAGAGACTACATTTTCCCCCTTTCTCTGTTTCTGTTTTAAATCGAGATATAATTGACATATAACACTATATTAGTCTCAGGTAGACAATGTTATAGTTCAATATTTGTATATATTGTGAAATGACCATCATAAAAAACCTAGTTAACATTCATTACCATATATTTTTACAAATTTTCTTTTCCTTGTAAGGAGACCTTTTACAATCTTAGCAACCTTCAAACATACGAATACAGTATTATTAACTGTGACCACCATGCTGTGTCTTACATCCCCAGGACTTATTTATAGCTGAGTTTGTACCTTTTGAGCCCCTTCACTCATTTTGCTCCCTCCCCACTCCAACCCTGCCTCTGACAACCACCACTATGTTCTCTATCTATAAGCTTTTTTTTTTTTTAGGATCCCACATAAAAGTGTGATCAGATGGTATTTATCTTACTCTGATTTATTTCACTTAGCATAATAGGCTCAAGGTCCATTCATCTTGTTGCAAATGACAGCATGTCCTTCTTTTTATATGGCTGCATTATATTTCATTATATATGTATCTAATCTAATCTAATATGTAAAGGCCTATATTCCCTAATGTAGTATCTATCACATCTTCTTTAGCCATTGTCTGTCAATGTACACATCAGTTACTTTCATGTCTTGGGTATTTTAAAT
This sequence comes from Phyllostomus discolor, assembly GCF_004126475.2. NCBI lineage: Eukaryota > Metazoa > Chordata > Mammalia > Chiroptera > Phyllostomidae > Phyllostomus > Phyllostomus discolor. Next base: position 85,879,572 of record NC_040903.2, read on the forward strand.
AATGCTGCAATAGCATGAGGTTTTACATGTCTTTTCAAATTAGTGTTTTCGTTTTCTTTGGATACAAACCTAGAAGTGGAATTGCTGGATCACATGGTAGTTCTGATTTTATTTTTTGATGACTGTCCATACTGTTTTTTGATAGTGGCTGCACTAATTTATAATCCCACTAACAGTACTTAGGGTTTCTTTTTCTCCACATCTTCACCAATACTTGTTATTTATCTTTTTTATAATAGCGATTCTAACAGGTGTTGAGGTGATAGCTCTTTGCAAGAGTCTACCTTTCCATACTCCCGAGGAAAAGAGAGTAATTTACTATTTTAATTGGATTCTCTAGTCAGTAAAGGTGGAGATTATTCTAACTTGGCTTGGGCTGGTAAGGGCAAAGTGTATGAATCCAACATAGGTGTTTCCTTGTCCAGGTCACCACAGCTCTGATGAAAGTTGGCTATTACTGTAGTCTTCTGTCTTGGGCTTGACACTGTTATAGAAAGACCCTCCTTACAAACATTCACTGTGATCCTAGAAGAGAGAAACAAAATGTCACAAAAGTCCCAGAACCTTACATATCTAGGTCAGTTCTGAATTCACAGCAGCACTGGGACCCTCATAGAGGAAATTCCTAGATATCCTTCCCACGGCTTTGCCTACAACACAACTCAGTGGCCCTCCCCATTTTATCTTGCTCATGGTAGTTGTCTCTGCTCTGTGTTGCCAATAAGCTCCTACTAAGTGTATATTAAAAACTAACCAGCAGAAAGAACAAAAGCACTGTTGTAACTTCTTCTAAGTATATGATTTTACTAAAACTATGGCTTTTAGGACCCCTGTGACCTTCACTCAGAGTTTATTTTTTTCTGAGTTGTTTCTTAATAGATCATTCTATATTCATTTTCCAGTTTAATTTCTGATGACAGTGTAACTATCCCTGCTCATTTGGTGTGTGTGTGTGTGTGTGTGTGTGTGTGTGTGAAAGAGAGAGAGAGAGAGAGAGAGAGAGAGAGAGAGAGAGAGAGCGAGAGACAGTCAGTCATAAATTCCTATCTATCTTTTGAAATACTAGCTTTCTTTGGATGGGTTAGGAATCCATACTTGATGGACTCAGGTATGACTAGAGGAGGGGGCAAGAAGGGGGGGTGGGGCTCCTTTTGTTTAAAATATGCCCTCTTAAAAGTGAACATCAGCACTCTGGAAAAAATCAATATCAGAAAATACAATGCACAAAATTGATACTATAATTCTTCAGAAATTGTTGGTCTGTCAAACAAACCAAAATATGAGTTGGAAGGAGGACCAAAATATAACATTAATTCAAAGAAAGTCAAATTATATAGATGTTGTACTTATTTATTCATATACATAGTAAAATGAAAATTCTGAGGATCAAGGACTGCTTTGGATAGGTTAAATTTAATACCTCATACACTATGGACAGTCCATCAATATCAAACAAGTGTGATAACAGCTGAAGGTAGTGCACAAAATACATTTTGTTTTCTTTTTCCAGTTGGCATTTTCAAGTTTTGCTGAGAATAATTGTTGGAATGAATGTTCCATATGATATTTAAACATCTGAGTCTCATTTCAAACATTTTTGGATCATCCTTCATTAATTTTTCCTTTATAATAATGTAACTTATTATTTAAAGTTATTGTTATTTAACTTTAGAATCACATCTAAAGGACAGAAAAAAATTGAGACATTTCTGCTATTTTTGTTTTAATGCTCTTGTTATTTTTCCCATAATTACTTAATGAATATTCTAAATCATTCCTTTGCTTTCTGCTTTTTTCAAGATTATGGGACTGAATTTTTTATGACAGACCTCACTAGTTTTTCAACAATGTATCTCTCTTTTTCAGTCTCATGTGTCACAAGAAGCATAAATACTGTTTGAGTTGGGTTCACATCTGTACGTCAGATTTAAGGTGTTACAGAAAAAGATCTCCATATATGTAGAATTTATACATGTGATTTAAAGGAATATAATTCCTTACATAAGTGAAAATGATTAAAAGCTACAAGACCTAGCAAAAATTTTGGATGTTGTAAAAACATAAAAAAAACTAACAAAAATAGAAAATCTTACAGAATATATTTGAAGGAAGTAGTGATTAAATAATAATGCTTTTTGCTCATTATACACTATGAAGTTCAATCCACTTGATAAAATTAAATTGATTAATAAAATGATAATTGCTTCTGGCAACATTGATTCCCACTTTCCCTTTCTAACCCAGCTAATGTTCTTGAACTCTAGACCCATACCTAAGTGCTTACTGATTATCTCTATTTGGAGACTTTACAGAAAGCTCAATCTAAATGTAGCAAATGTTCTTGTCATTTAGCCCTCTCATTTCCAAACCATCTTCACCTGGGATCCTATTTTATTCATGACACCAGAATCCCCTTAACTATTCATCACAGAAATACATCAATCTTCCTTCCTTTCATCCTCATATAGTATATCTTTCAAGATCACCAGTTCTTGGTTATTCTACCTACCAGATATTTCTAAAGTACATTTATGGTTGTTGCCTTTCTATGACTGGCTTATTTCACTCAGCATAATGTTCTCCAGGTCTGTTGATGCTATCATAAGGGGTAATTTTTTTCTTTTTCATGGCCAAGTAGTATTCCATTGTGTAAATATCCCATAGTTCTTTTATCTTCTAATCTACTAATAGACACTTGGGCTGCTTCCAGATCTTGGTGATTGTAAATAATTCTTCAAATACCATATGATTTCACTTATATGTGGAATCTAATGAACAAACTGAACAACCAAGAAATACAGACAGACTCATAGAGACCAGGATGACAACTATTGGGGAGGAGATTAGTGGGTGGAGCAAAAAGGAAAAAGGACTCACAGACATGGACAACAGTATGAAGATTGCAGAGGGGAGGGGAGTATAAGGAGGTTAAGTGGTAATAAAATAAATACAATAAAAATAATAAAAAATTAAATACACACAAAAGTAAAAAAATAAAGTACATTTATTTCTCTCCATCTTTATGCCTAGTTTTCATGTTTAAGTCACTAATCTTTCACTTAAAATGAAAATTTTTTACTGTGTCCTTAACTTTGTATTTCGTCTCTTTCTCCTCTCTAAAACCAAAATGAGTTTTCTAAAATATGAACCTAGACGTTACTTTTCCCTGCTTGCTTCTTTAGCAGATTTTGTCTCTTCCCTCATCATCATAACACATTCTAGCCTCCCTGAATTTCTTTTGGTTTGCTGACTATACCACATTCTCATTCTTTGATCTCAGCCCTAGGTCTGTTTTCCATAGAAACATTTTCTTATTTTCTTTGCCTTACTTCTTACTAATCTTTGGCTCTCTGCTTCAGAGTTGAGTAGAGTAGAATTCCTAAGCCTCACAAGGTAAATATCTCACCTATGAGTTCTGGGGCACTTCATACTTCTTCTCCTGATATCATTCTGAATTATAATTTGCTTATTCAATTGATGTCTGCCTTGTAAGTTATAAACTTCATAAAGATAGAAACTATGTCTACCTTCTTATTCCTCCTACTCCAACATCTACAAAAAGGTCTTTCTAGACCTATTAGTTATCAGTGAATTCATGTTAAGTGAATGAGTAATTGAAAGTGCCTCCATTTAATATATTTAACTTAATAAATTTATTAACCCTGTCACATGCTTAATGATTATCAGACACCTTAAGTCTCCCTCCAGTCAGTATCCAGAGAACACTTTTTTTTCACACCCCATGATTCTTTTCACTTGGGGGATAGATATTCCATTCCCATAATAATTATGGTCTGTCTCCCCATCCTCACATGTGTTGAGTACTCTAGCTCAGTTACTATTTTTTTTTTAATCTTTCTCTTTGGATCCAAATTAGTTCACAGAAAGTGCTTCTCTACGTGTTGGACTCGCCGATGCAGGCTCCCCCCTGACAAGGTCTGCAGTGTCCTAATGCTGCCTGTACCTGGGATGGGGTCTGTTAAAATCTGGGCTGCTGTTGAGAAAACATGTTTGCTAAAGATACAAGTTTCATTATTTCTTATGAGATTGTTCAGTATTAAAGGAGATATTTGTAGTAAGTCTTCTGTCTTAGTCTTCTCCAGATGCTATAATAAAATAGCATAGATTGGGTGGCTTAAAACAGAAATGTATTTCTTACAGTTCTGGAGGCTGAAGGTGTTAAGATCAAGGTACCGGCAGATCTGGTGACTGGTGACCGCCCCCTTCCTGGATTGCAGGTGACTTCCTTGTTGCTGTATCTTCATGTGGTGGACAAAGAGGAAGAAAGCTCTGGTATTTTCCTGTTAATATAAGGGCACTAATTCCATTGTAGAAGCACCATCATCAGGACCTTATCTAACTTTAATTACCTTCCAAAAGCCCCACTTCCAAGTATTATCATATAGAGCTTTTACATGAATTCTGTGGGGACACAGACATTTAGTACATAGTAACTTCCATTTGCTTTTCTATCTTTTTTGTTTTTTAACTAGTTTAGGAGAAAAATAAAATGGAGCATACAATTTACTGGGTCTCATGGAATCCCAGCATTGTCACATTCGAGGCTGTTCCATTTATTCATTTAGGCAACAAACACATATCAAGTGTCTACTGAATATCAGGCAATCCCCACGAAGACTAATTCTTCCACCTGAGCTTTAAAAACTAAAAATAAGCATCAGAGAGTTTATGGTTCTACTGCCACTAGATTCTAAACATCCTGCTGAAGTGGGGTTGGATAGTATTTGGAGTTTATATTATTCTAAATGAATTTCCAAGTGTATACAGTTTACTTCAACAATATTCTGTATGTATTATTCATTTTAGGAGACTAGTTTATGCAGTCTTCTCTTTCCCATCTCTCTTTATTTTTTCTAGGTAAGTAGAATAAATTATTCTCTAAACTTCTAAATATTTCCAAAATTGTACCCTTGCCTTTAATTAATTTAATTTTTACTTAAAAGAGTTTCTATAACTACATTTAAATAAAAATAGTTTCCATAGTAACATCATAGATTTTCTAAACTTAGGCAGTGAGGTAATCAACTAAAATGATTACCATACCCAAATTCCTGTTTATTTCATCTGCAGCTTCCCATATTTAAATCTATTGTACCATACACAGATTTTCCTCATTTGAATTTAACTTGGATGTATAGGACATTTTCCAATTGCTTCTATTTTAGAAATCCTTATTTGATTTCACAGTATTATGGAATTCAAATTTCTGCTAGAGTTAAGATACCAACCAAATAGACTGGATTATTTGGAATATATCTCTATGATATTGACCTAGTTTTTATAAAATTATGGAAATTTTCTATCCATGCTGACAGCTTGTGGAATATCACTATACTCAAAATATTATGGGAGAGTAAATCTCACATGCTAAATTGATTGTTAATATTATATCTATTAACATTACACTATGAAGTAGTTGAAGATCTTTCCCTTGATTTCCTACAGTACATAATGTAATGGGATTGTTTTTTTGCATGTATATAAATTTTTGACTTAATGGTTTTCTTTTAAGTAGTAATTGTGAATGTCTATTCTGTATATTTGTGTACAATTGATGTTACTCTCTAAAGTGCTCTAATGGTGGAAAACACAAGATCTTTGCTTTTGGATTTAGATCAGACATTTATTGGAATAAATCTACCCTTTTAAGCCTATAAACCCTGGACAAAGGATTTTTGTAAATGGATGTTCTTTATTAATATAAAATCTTTATTTTTCACTCATTTTTCCTTACTTATGACATTTGTCAGAATAATAAAAATGTGAAGAATAGAAAACTAAGAACATCTATTTATGGACAGTTGATTTATATCTTAGAGAGTAAAATAAAAGGGGAGAAAGGAATAAAAATCAGTTAATAGGTTAATAGTCATTAAATAGTGTCCAAGGTGCCCCATGTTCCACTTGAAGGTTGCAGAAGAGTTCAATATAGTCAGGGGATTTCAGAGGGAATCCTTTAGGGTAATTTTCCAAGCTAGACCCAGTTGCTTTTTCCTCTTTATATTAATAGAGGTTTGATCCTTTTTACAGCAAATCTTATTACATTATATCTGTAAATGCCACTTCTACTAGTCTCTAAATTCCATAAGGATGCTAAGTTCCAAGAAAGCAGTTGTCACACTGGCAGCAGTTTCAGAGACATTGACTAAATATGGAAATGTTCTGGGTTTGGGAAATTTGGAGATTATTTGGTGATATTTGCTAGTATAGATTGAGGGGGTATGTTTGGGTGTATTCACCAGCATTCACACGTGGGGAATATATGTCATTTGATGTATTCTGTTCATTGAGGGTTTAATGAAGAACTTGGAACAATTGAAGGAGTAAAGCTCAGGGAACCTGCCACTGAGGATAAGAAAGATGTTACCCAAAGGTCAGGGAAATAGATCTCAGCCCAAAACATTAAAGCAAGTCTTGCCAGAAGCTATTACATGTCTCAACAACCTGTAGAAAGCCCTGGAAACTGTCTCAGTCTTCGAGCGGAAGCAGACGGGTCTTAAGAGCTTCCCTAAAAGCCACGGTGGCACACTCATGTCTCCACATTTCCCTCATATGTCAACGGCTTCCAGAGAATAGTGGCTTCCATTTTACCTCAGCCTAATTCTTTTTCTCACACTAATGAACTTTAACCTAGAAACATGTAGAGGAAGGGGTTCTGGGAAGTGAGTTTCCAGGTTTGGATGGAAGTGGTCGTGGTGCCAAGGGGACAACAAATAGTCAAGCACTGGAGTTTATAGGAGACTGGCCACCAGACTTGCTGAGAGAAGTGGGCCACAAAGCAGAGGCTTTTTTTTTTTTTTAAGGAAATGGATTGAGCTAGAATGAAGGGAGAAAGGCAAGCAAAGGATTTAGAGATATTTTTCCATTTAAAGAGTGGTAATACTTGGCTAGATTTTCAGCAGAAAGAAGAAGCTAATAGAGAAGAACTGATTGTGGAATCATAAAGAGAGGTGATGGCTAATGAAGCAGGTGTCTGAGGTTGGGAGCAAAGCATCGTCTGAGAGGTTAAGAAAGACAAAGCTTTCTCTGAATCTGAAAACAAGACAGCATGGCACAAAAATGGATAGGGCTCAGACTAGTGAATTGAGGGAATTTATGGATAACTACTATTATTTTCTCTGTGAAGTTAAGAAGTGGTGATGCCTGCTGAGAAGAGGTCTGGTTGAGGTGAATCTTGAGGAAAGTGCATTGGCTTGGGGTAATGCTGAGGGCAGGGAGACAAGACTTACCCAAGAGCAAGCAAAAGATTATTAATTCACTGAGAGTGCAGAGGGGTCCAGAGCCCACATCTGTGTAGTGGCACCAATCTTCATGGCTGCTGGATTTTTCCTACCTGCACTTGCCATATTTAATAAACTTATCGGTCACTTATGTTCTTCTCTGCTATTATTTCAATGAGTGCCTTGTGCTCATCTTGCTCTGGCACTCACCTAGGCGCATTCATTTATGCCCAGTTTATCGTAGGCAGTCAGGAAAATGTGGGAGGGGGGTTTAGATGTTTATTTATTTATTTATTTTTAGTGAGAGGGGAAGGGAAGGAGAGAGAGATATCAATGTGTGATTGCCTCTCATGTAGGACCTACCCTGGGGATCTACCCTGCAACGCAGACATGTGTGCTGACTGGGAATTGAATCAGTGACCCTTTGGTTCTGTAGCTCAGTCCACTGAGTTACACCAGCCAAGGCAGAATTCATTTTAAATGGAACTGAACTAAAATTGCTGTTGCAGGAGAGGCTTGATCCAGGTTTAGTGAGTTGTCAAGTCCATGCTGTGAACAGATTTAGAACTAGGGAGATGATTGGGAGTATCTGTGACAATGTCCCTGTGGGGATTGACTAAGGAGTCTAGGCTGGGTAGGAAAGAAAGAGAGGGCAGGAAAGGGGCTCTAAAAAAAGGATAAAGATGAAAGGAACAAGGAAATAGAAGTTGAGTGATTAAAGAACAGATTTAGTGTCAATAGAGGAATAAGAAAGCTAGGGGGAAAACCTAATAAGAATTGTAGTCAAAGTATGGATTGTTGGAGACAATTTTGGAGGTGTAGTACTCTGCATGACAAAAGAAAAGTTTTCAATTACAGCCATGGTTTGGGTGATGGGCACTGAAACTCAGAAAATGAAAGAATAAAGAATATGGTGCTGGGTGCTTGCTTCAGCAGCACAGGCATGTATACTAAAATTGGAACGGTGAGAATGTGGTACTGGACAGGGCCACTACATACATTTTCATACTACATTAATCTACGTCATCATCTGTATGGATGATGCCCACTGAATGCAAGCATCATACACAGATGCAGCCTCCCACGGTGTTCCGGACTGGCTGTTTTTTATGTGGCCTTTGTGTTTGCACACAACCTTGCTAGGTATTGCCATGATGTACAGTTTTTCTAATTGGGAAGTCAGGTCACTATGTGATTGGGGGCTCTCTGGAGACAGCAGAAGGAGATATGAAACCCATGTGAAACAGTTTTAATATGCATAGGAGTGGTGCATTGAGCTACAAGGATCACTTTGATTCACAGAAAAGGATAAATGGTTTACAAATGGAGAGACCAATAGCAACGAAGACCTAAAGCAAAAAGTGCTCTGATTGTGGAGACTATGCATTTTGCCCTTTTCACAACTCTTCAGTGGTTAGAACTTACCGTGACACATACCAGGACGTCAACCCTGGCAGTATGAGAAAAATGAGAATCCTGAGCAAGGGAGTCTATTGACATCTGAAGGATATAGTTAAGAAATGGAAAGCAATTTTGGACCTAGAAGAGAGGTTCAGAGCAGGAAGTTATCTCCTTTTAAAGGATGAGCCAAAGGTGAAAATAAGAGCAAGAAACTCTCTGCTGCTTCTATAAGAAATAAAACTGGTTGGACTAAAAAAAAGGATTAGTGTTCTTTGTTACTAGAGACAATCATGAGTCTTTTCTAAGCATTTTAGCTTCATAACTATCAAAATGGAAAAGAACAAATGGATAGATTGTACAAAGTAGTTTCTTAATTTGCCCCATGAAATTATTCTGATATATTCACACACACTGTTTACTTCAGAGAAACAATTGTTTCTGCAAATAGTTGTTTTGTATTTATATTCTGTAGCATTATTCATTAAAATTATAGTGTATAATAACATTAGCATCATTATTTTGCTTTACGTGGAGCTTTTACTCCAAGGACCCCTGAAAGATTTATGAAAATATTGCAATAATCCATATATCGTCCTTGTGTAAGAGGTAAATTTTATTGAAAACTTCTGTTGGTAGTAACTCTTGAAACAATAACCTAATCACCCACATAAAAACAATATTAGTGGAAAAAGAAGGTGGGTAGCAGTCAATAAACAAGGTCTTTTAAATTTCTGCCACTCTATTAGTTGTCATGGGCTGCTATAATCAGTAAACCCCGATAACTCAGTGACTGGACACAATAGGAAAACAAATTTTTTTCTGCTTCTCAAAAGTCCAGTTGATGGTGAGGGGTGAGGAGTGATGTACAAGGGAAGAGGGCAATCATACAGGTACAGTAACTTCAGGAAACTTTTCCATTTTCAATAAATAGATTCCAAAATTGACCTAGACATGGTCAAATAAAATACAGACGGTAGAATAGAGACATAGAGAATCAGGCAGAAGATTTTTATAGTCCATCTGCATTCCAGAGGCCAGAGTATAATCACATATCACACCTGACTGCAAGGGAAACCAGGAACTGTCACCGTGCATCAGGAAGAAAGGAAAATGGGTTTGATGAACAATTTGTCAGTTTCTGACATAATCTTCAATCAGCAGTTCATGGAAAATATGGCCTGAGTTTCTTTAGCAAGTATTTCACATCTTGACAGGGGCTACAGTGTAGAAGAATTTTCAAGGAAATACATTTGTACAACAGCACTCCTGTAGTAGCTTAGTAATATAACTCTCATAAGCAAAATTGTGGGTGAGATACAACTATTTGTGCCAACCAATATAAAAATTTGCAGTTTTGATCATACGGTAGACTGAGTTGTCCTGGACCCTTGCCCCATCCACTGCCAACATGTAGAAAGCATGACAAAAGAGACATGTATACAAAGGCTGATTTTTAAAATATCTAGCTATAAGTGTATTTTCAAAGAAAACAGTGAGATTAAAAACAATATTAGAAATAAAACAAATGTACAGTACTCCAGCACATGCTTTTCAGGTAGCTTAAATGCTTGACCTTGAATGCTAAGTTCCATATTCATTTTTTACATAAAGCCTTCAAGACTGGCCCCACTTAATTTCAGTTGTCCACATTTCCTTTGTAGACTGTATTTTTCTTTTCCCTGAAAAAAATCAATAAATGGCGAATGTATAGTTCATGCAAATACATAATAAATAACAATGATCCAACAAACTAGTTTATATAAAACAAGGAATAGCAGTAAAAAATTAACTTATTAAGGTACTATTGTTTTCCACTAGAAAGTGTAAACTTCTGTTAGATTAAGAAAACCTTTACACCTTAATAACTTTTTTTTTTTCAGTAAAATTTGAAAAGTCAGACTTCACTACTGACCAACTCTCTAATAGTATAAAAAACTCAAGGGCATGAACTGGCTCACAAGTGGTAGTGATGTCAATCACTACCTGACATCAGGTCAGGTAGTTGATAAATAAGTATTAAATGACCCTAGTAAAACACTTTATAATAATTTTCCCCAATTTATAAACTCATATTTTTATTTTTTAAAAAGATTTATTAATTTATTTTTAGAGAGAAGGGAAGGGAGGAGAAAGAGAGGGAGAGAAACTTAAATGTGAGAGGGAAACACCAATGGGCTGCCTCTCACACATGCCCCAGCCAGGGACAGAACCAACCCAGGCATTTGTGACCTTTTGCCTTGCAGGTATATGCCCAACCAACTGAGCCACACCAGTTAAGGATTATTAGGTCATATTTTAGATGGGAATGTTACAGAAGCACTTTGGAGTTAGAGAGTACCATCTTGGGGATAACCAGGAATACTCTCATGCCCTACAATTGGCAACCCTATTAAATAGTATTAATGACAGCTCCTTCTTCCCCCCACTGAATCCACAATGAATACTCCTAATGGCTTTATTTTGCTCAAAATTCTTTTCCCAATTTAATATTAGATAATAAATATTTAAAATGACAAGTATTCCAAGATAAAAATAGCGTAAATAAAATATTGGCTCTCATTTCTGATATGTTGATATTTTCTAATTTGACATTTTGCAAATTGTCCATCCTATAAGAACATTCTTTCCCAATTATATTTGTCAGATTTCCCACTGAATTTCAAGTTAGAGGAAGGAACTTCAATTATCTTTTGAAATTTTGGAAACAAAATATCTCCTTCAGGAAATTCTATGGCAATTGCTTCAATCTATTGGGAGAAAAAAAAGGAAGCCAGTCATTGTGACAAGCTAGTGCTGACTATTATTTCTCTATTTCTTTCTTTCCTGTTCTGGGAAATTTACAGTGTAACAATTATTTTCATTAACATTTCAAGTACTCCTACAAAACTATATCTAATTTAAAAAAATATTTAAAACAATGTGCAATTTTTTAAAGATCCCCAAACTAAGTCAATACTATTTAATTCAATCAGTATTTATTAAGTTCCCAACATGTATGGAATATTTACAAGAGACACAAAAATCAATATGACAGTTGCTGACCTCAAAGAACTTGCAGTCTCACTGGAGCTATTTCTAGTTTTTACTTGCTTTTATGCATATCCTTGTAGTTGTTAATGGTTTTATTATCTTCACATTCTGCAAATATGCTTGCTGCAAAAATTTGTAAATGCTTCCTTTTTACTGCTGTAGAGGGAGAGTTTTTAAAAGCCCATCACTTTTGGAAGGAAATAACATACCTCTAACACTGATGTTATCAGGAATCTTTGCCTGCATTTTTAAAAGATCTTTACATGATGTTTACTTCCTGTGTGTGATATTATCAATTTCTGCACTGCTTGCAGTAGCTAAGGTTAAACCCTATTCATTTTGTTTCACTGTGGTTAGGCTATTTAACTTGTTCATGCTTCCTTGTGTGTGCTTACAAGAAATCTACAATATTAACAAATCTTGAAAATGTTTTGAGGACCTAGAGCCATAATTTAATAAAGAGATATTAATTTGTTCTGTCTTTTTTTCCTGTAATTTATCCAGATTTGCTTTCGGGGCCACCCTTTATCAGGCATACACTCATATAGATGTCTGCCTTAAATCTTAGCCCCGTGACAGACAAAAACAGACAGAAAGTAAGAGTAGAAGAGGCAGAGAGGGAGAGTCATCCCCATACTAAGGAAGAAATAAAATTAAATCAGATAAAATAATCTGAATGATAATACTGACTATGTATTTATGAAAAACTAAAAATATAAAGATACTTTTAAATATTTCAGAAGCTCAGGCATATGATCTGGCCAAGAAGGACTAAGAATAAAAACCTAATCTCCTGCTACAAACAATTTAAAAACTGGACCAAAATACAAGAAACAAATATTTTAGGAATTGGGCAACAGGAAGCATAGAACAGAGAAAAAGGAAACAAATTATTTTTACAACTACTTAGGTTTTACAACTTCAAGTCATTTCTAGGCTGTGGAACAGGAAGAAGGAGCACAAACATGGTCTGATGATGATCTCATAAATTGTGAAGACAGAGACTGGTATTCAGGGAGACTGAGTTGGCGGGAATTAATGGAACAAAAAACTTTAAATTATGGAGCTATGCTGAAAAAGAACCCCAAAGGAGCTTAACTGTTTGCTAGAAAGTTTAACACTTTTTAAGGTATAAAACACAGCCAGTCTTCAAAAATGTAAAATTCATATCCAATATCCAATAAGAATTACTAGACATTCAAATAAGGAGAAAATGAAAACTATAGTCAGGAATGCATTAACTATGGAAGACATGAAAATGTACTGCTCAGATGTCTTGCAGCAGGGAGCAGCATGCTGGCATTCTAGGGCCACTTTTGGTGGTGAGGGCACACTGCACTGAGGCTGCTCACAACCCAAGCCTGAGCATGGTGAGGCCACGAACGTGGGTTCTTCTAGCAAACTCTGGGATGCCTCTAATAAGTGACTTTGGCTGAAACTCTCCCCATGGACCTTTTGAAGCTTTTTGGGAAATACACTGTGGTCCAAGATTTTTCTACTTTCAATTTATTTCTCCTTCTGTAGATGTCAGATCTGAATCATGGTCTAAAACCTAGCCACACCTTCTAGTCCTCCCTCCACCATTAAATCTCTTATACACCTAAATTCCATCATGGCATTTACTTTTTGTCAGATACAAACTAACACAAGGGCACTAGGAATTGTGCAAGTGAACAGTGGTAATATGGGGATTTGGGACTGGGTTATTTATTGAAGGGCAGATAAAATAGAATCAATCCTGAACAATGGGTTGGGCATGAACAGTCTATGGCACAAGGTAGTGGCAGGATTGATAATTTCACCAACGTTGAGCTAAGAAAAAACGTACTGGTGGAGAGAAATACCCTTGTAGTTTCATTGAGTTATTTAAAAAATATGAGGAAAAAAATCCCTACAAAGATAGCAGAGTTGACTGTTCACTGATGAGTTGTATTTATGCTACATAAAGGGACCATTATGCTGATGAGGGTTGTTACTAAGCAATTACACACAAGTGTGAGACCAGAAGGCCTCATTTGTAGCTTTCAAAGAGATCCTTCTATCCTACAGTGGAAGAACAGACGTAGATGGGTGTGCTAAATGTCTGATACTTAGGATTGCAGAGTTCTAGAGTTGTTGGAATGCTCATCTGAGGCTGATCTATTATGCTAATATCAGAGCTCTACCTGAGAAAGTCTAGGACCAACCCTTAAATATGGGATGAGACCAGTCATTGGGTACCACTGAGGATATACCGAGTGTGTACTCACCCTCTTCTCACTGAACCTTCAGAGGTACACTGCTCTTTTTAGCAGGAGCTAGTACTTCTACATTGGACAATAATACACAGAATTCTCCCTTACAATGTGCTCCTAGAAGGAGCTGCTCTTAGCTTCTCTCTTGCCTGCCATGCTGATAGGTATTTGATCAAGAGGGCTGGAATGAAAGATAAAATAAGTGAAAAATAAATAATTGGGTGTACTTTCTAGTATGTTGAATTTATCTTTGCATGGACCATAGAGGGTGGGACAAGCTCACTGTTAGGGTTGCTCTTAGAAAAGCAATGGTTGACACCGAGTGAAGCGGAAATGTCGGAATTCCCCTGGCATATACAGAAGAAAGAAGACAGATGCTGAGGGAGTGACATGGCTGGACTGGTATGTAAAACCAGAAGACCCATCCAAGGGTTATTTCCATAGGAGGGCACAGAGGACACTTTCTTCAAGTCCTTTAGGAATGTGACAGTGGGAGATGGGAGAGACACAGGTATCCCCAGGTTCTGTGGTAGTTTACTACACAGGATGTGGCTGGCGATAGGAGAGGTTAATATACACAAGGACATAGGGGCCCTGAAGTAATGGAGGCCAGGAGGTGGCACTTCGTCATCAGAAATGAGGAAGCTGCAATTACCTTAATTACTAGCAAGACAAAAGGGGAAGCCAATGGGACTTGTCCCTCAGGAAATTATGGAGATGGTTAGTAGAGCATGGCATCCCTCGGGGCAAAATAGTTTGGCAATCAAGAAGCAGACTACTTAATTAACATCTATAACTAAAAAGATGCAAGAATAGAGGAGCAGTTAAGCCAAGGATGATCAGCCTGATGAAAAGTAACCACCCCTTGATCAGCTTCTGAACCTGAGCCAATTTTCAGACCAAGAACCCATTGACTGAAAAGAGGGCTGAGTCCACAGGAGGGAATACTCTTAACTCCACAGCATATGTAGGCTGTAGTATTCACACATTTCTTCCCCAAAGGGATCTAAGGCCATTTACTTGGGTGACCATGCATTAGGGAAAAGGGATATATTAGTTTCCTTTAGGTGTTTTGTTTTCCATAACGTACCACAACAAACCTAGCTTAAAATGATGTTAATTTATTATTTCACAGTTCTGTAGGCTCAGAAGGCCAACACAATGTGGTTCAGTTGATTCTCTTTAAGGTCTGATAAGGCCAAACTCAAAGGGTTAATGTTGTTGCATTCCTTTCTAGAAGCTCTTTTTTTCTGGAAAAGAACATGCTTGCATATCACTAAGACTTTTAGCAGAATCCATTTATTTATAGTAGTGGTGCTCAGGCCCCCTTTTTCTTGATGGCTGTCAAACAAGAGATTCTTTTAACTCTTTCAGGCAATATTTGATCCTTATCATGTTGCCCTCTCCATCCCTAAACCAGTAACAGTGCACTGAATGCTTCTCACACTTAAAAGTCTCTTAACTTCTTATGGATCGCTCTGACTCCAGCTGGAGAATGCTTTCTGCTTTTAATGGTGTGTGTGATTGGCTTGGGCCCACCTGGGTAAACCAGACTAACTACCCTATCCTAAATCCCATACATCCGCAAAGTCACTTTTGCCATACAATGAAACATATTCACAGGTTCTAGGTAATAGGGCATGAGTATCTTTAGGGGTCCATTCTGCTTATTACAGAAAAATGCCCAGACTTTTGAGGACCTAGAAATACAAGGTCTAAGTTGATTTTGATAGAGAAAGATTCAAAAAATCATCTTTGTTTTTTTATTAAAATGGAGGCTTAGAGAGGTCAGGTAATAAATGGAGTCTTGAATAAAATCAGCTCATGGTAGGATCTCTGGGTCCACAGATTCACCCAAAAGTCATTTTCCATATCTATCAGTATAGACTTTCTATAGCTAGTAGTTGAAGCAACATTCACATTGCCTGTGGACTACCATAGTGGGACCCTGGGTGAGAACTGTAATGTCTTTGTTGTTGTTTTTAGATGAGTGGATAAAAAAAGCTGTGGCACATTTGCACAATGGACTACTACTCAGTCACAAAAAAAAGAAGGGAATCTTACCCCTTTGCAACAGCATGGATGGATCTGGTGAACATTATGCTAAATGAAATAAGCCAGTCAGAGAAAGACAAGTAACATATGATTTCATACATGGAAACTAATGAATGAAATGAACTAAGAAGCAAAATAGACACAAACTAGATAGAGAGCAAACTGACAGCTGTGGGGGACAGGGGACTGGGTGTGAGGGGAAGGGATTGAGCAAAATACAAAAGGGAGAAAAAACTCATGGACATGGACAAGAGTATAGTGATTGCCAATGGAGGGGTGGGGAGGGGTTAGGTGGGAAGGATATGGGGGGATAAATGGCAATGAATGAAGATTTAACTTGGGGTGGTGAACACACAATACAATACAGAGGTGATGTGTTGTAAAATTGTTCCCCTTAAAACTATACTTTTGTTAACCAGTGTCATCCCAAGAAATTCAATAAAAAGGAAAACAACAGCACAAAAGTACCCCCCCCCAAGTAACATTTTAACAGAATGGCAGAGATTAGTCAGACTATTAATATACCTAAAAGGAGTAGAGGTCCTTATCATACCTATTAAATTTTCCAGTCTTGTCCCTGAAGAAATTGGATGATCCTGGCAAAATGACTATAGATTAGATCAATGTCAAGCAAATAATGGACCATATAACATTTATAACATCTGTTCTTCCACCTTTTTTGGCTAGGAGAGATTAATAAGTTCCTGGGTCCATGTTATGTAGCTGTTGATTTGGGAAATTTATTATTTCTTACTCTAAATTAAAAAGTAGATCTGAAATACAGGGTCTGGCAGATGTAATGCCACTGCATGTGGTTGGTAGGGTACATGAATGTCTCTCACAGGATGGACAGCAATTTGAACATTTCCCCTAAAATGTCATATGGTGTGCTTGAGTGTGATATTGTTATGTTACAGAATTACATGCTTATGATTTTGTAAAAAATATTTTTATGTAATAAAAAAGGGACTTTTTTGTGCTGGGTCCTATAGTTTGTATTAATGTAGGGTACACAACAATTTTCATTTTCAGTTTTGCCTCTAGACTATTTTAACACTCTCCCTTCATTACATTATAGTCTGAGAGATCTGAACTGTTTGACCACCCTACCAATCTCCATACTGACTCATTAAACTTGTGGTATCACGCCAAAGAGATGGGGGGAGTAAGAGGTGGCCAGTGAACTAGAGTACTTGGGAAGGCATGTGCAGCAGAGACTGGAAAAAAATATTGTAGTTTCGGGGACCTGCTTCTTCAGTGAAAACATTAAGGGTCTAGTGGTCAGGGAACAGTGAAATTGACTAAAAATAAAAGATAAATTTCTGTATCTTGCATGCTGTTGCACCAGAAAAGTGAAGCATGGTACTTAGTCCATCTCTTTGTGTTCTATAAGCATCCCAAATATTCTACAGACATTAAAGGCATAATAATTGAATATTATAAACAATGTTATTTGAAAACCTAGCCAAAATGGAAAAATTCCATGAAAGACACAAATTATCAAACCTGATTAAAAAGGAAACTGAAATTACAAATAATTCTATATCAAAGAAAATTTTGTAACTATCTTCTCTGACAAAAATCTTCCAGACCCAAATGGCTTTACTAGCAGTTGTAACATCTAAAAAGACATTATGGCCCTGGCTGGTGTGGCTCAGTGGACTGAGTGTCAGCCTGAAAACCAAATGGTCACTGGTTCAATTCCCAGTCAGGGCACATGCCTGGGCTGTGGGCCAGGTCCCCAGTAGGGGGCACGTGGGAGGCAACCACACATTGATATTTCTCTCCTTCTCTTTCTGCCTCCCTTCTTCCTCTCTGAATCCTTAAATAAATAAATAAAATCTTTTTAAAAAAGACATTATGAAGAATAATGCCATTTCTACAACAAAAGGATAACTTCCCTAATTACTTCATGTGGCAAGCATTACTCTGGCCCCCAAATTACAAAAAGACATTGTATTAATTCCCTACAGCTATCATAACCAAGTACCACAGACTTATTGGTTTAAAAAACAGAAATTAATTCTTTCACAATTCTGGAGATAAAAAGTTTAAAATTAAGGTGTTGCTGGGGCCATGCTGTCTCCAAAGTCTATAGGGAAGAATCTTTCCTTAACTCTTCCAGCTTCTGGTAGTTCCTTGGCTTTCAGCTGGAATACTTCAATTTCAGCTTCTGTTATTACATAGCATTTCCCTCAGGTATCTGGGTCAAAATTTCCATCTTCTTATAAGGATACCAGTCATATTGTATCAGGGCCCTCCCTAATGACCTCATCTCAACTTGATTAGTTGTGTTATTGTCTTTGGGAAGATACAAAGATTTCTTAGTTGTGAAACAGAAATAATGAATTATTAAAAATTAATAAATTGGACTTCATGAAAATTAAACTCTTCTGAAAAGGCAAGTCACAGATTGGGAGAAAACATTTGCAACAAACCTGGGTACAAAGTGCCTACATCCATAATATATAAAGGATACTTACAGTTCAGTAATAATAAGGCAAATAATCAAATATATATGTATGTTTTTAAATTTTTATTGAATGTATTGATGTGACTGGTTAATAAAATAATACAGGTTTGTTTGTTAAAATAAACATATATGTTTAAAATATATACTTCTAAAAAACTTGTGAGCAGGCTAAACTTGCCAATGTTCTTCACATTAGAAGTTCAATTTCAATACAGTAAATGAACTTGTGAAAACAGTTTGTCTCTTAGGAGATCAGGAGTGTTACAGATGGAAACAGGGAGCTTTGCTTGGGAGGTTAGTGGTACAACCTGGGAATTACTGCAGGACCAACAAGTAAGTGTTGTGTATGACTACAAGCAATGTAGAGCCTCTACACAATGGTTTTAGAGCCTGCACATTTGTCATAAAGCTCCAAGTCCCATCAGTAAGTTGATCTATATGGTCACACTTCTTTGATGTCTTCTGGGAACTTAATCACTCTTCCTCTCTTCTTTGTGCCTTCTCTCCTTACCTCCATATGCATGATGCACAGTCTCTCTGTACGGGTGTCCTAGTGGCTAAGGAACTTCTTCCCTACTAACAACTCTGCCCTACCTTTTATTAAAGTATTTTCTTAATGTCTGAAGGGAAGTCATATGGAAGAGGATGCCCCATGATCATGCACAGGATTTTCAAATAAAATATAAGCCAATATTTTTCTAGCATCAACTCTCATTTCCCTAGCATACTTGGCTCCTGCAGTAAGCAAATTGAGAATTCAGGATGAAAAAATGTTCAGGAAGAACCACTCTTTAGGCCTCTGTTCTCTCCCCTTTCTGCTCTCCTTTCTATGTCTCTCCACCTTCCAGCCACATATCCATACCTTCTGTTCTGTTGACGATCCAAAGTAGATCCCATCAATCTTCTTGTTTCTTTAGTACTCCTCAACTTCACTCCACTGCTTTGGCAAATCCTCTGACAACCACACCTATAATCTGGTTTCCTGGGAGACAACCCTTCTTGTTCCTTGAAAACTCCAGTTACCATTACATACACAGTGACTACTATTCTCACCTCTTATAGACTGCGTATTCATTGGTTCCAAAGAAGCAAATAAGTCAAAGTTTCTCCTTATATATTCAACATACTCATAGTTGTAGTTAAAAGCATTTAGAAACAGCTATAGCTTTGTCCTAATATTTTTATTTTTCTAATAATATAAAAATATCACAAAAATACAGTTAGCCATCACTTCTTTTTTATTTCTTTGCAATTTTCCTTCTTTATGTCATTACTCTCTGAGGAACTTTGATTCTGCTTGTGTTCCCAATTTTAATCGATACATTTTAATGGATTAGAACTTTTCTTTCCATTAACTCTAGTTTTATTGTAACAGAGTCTGGAGAATTTCTAAGGGTACTACTACCTTAGTGAGATTATTGTGGGTCAGAGTTGATGTTCAATTACATTTTACTCTTCTTGGTTCTCTTATATTAGATCAGTAACCTCATGCCACCTATTGTTTAGAAAGACCATTGTTATCAAAGTTGGGAGGGAGAAGTTCTTAAAATTAAATAGCTCATATTTTGTGTTATAATATGAAAATTTCTCAATCCACAGCTTGTGGACAGAAAGCCAGATTATAGCACTTTATCTGAGATATTATAGAAGCTCAGTAATAACTATTGCATTGTCATTAGATATTTTCACCACGCTTGATAGGGGATGCCTTATTTTTAATTTGAAAGATAGATTTGTATCAAATAGCTATTAAAGGTGAATAACACAAGAGATTACATAACACAAGTGTTTTTTTTTAAATTATGTATCCAAGGAACATAATTTTACTGGTCAAATTATGTACTTGATCAAAAGAGCTAAGAGAGTTTCTTAGCTTGATTTCCCAAGAAGGCAAAACCAAAGCAAGGGGTCACTGTGCAGTTACTTTACAGGGAGGACGATTCCATGGAGGAGGGGTGAAGAACAAAAGAGGTAATTCAGAGAAGGAAGTGGAGTCAAAATAGAGCAGTGGTATTGAACTGACTGCAGTACATGGGCACCTTGGGGATGCCTACAAATTGCATCTCTTGACCTTTCCTGGGGAGGGAAGGGAGAAACAATTCATTCATTGGTGCTTGACATAATAGTTCCCCATACTTGCAGTTTGTGCATGCAATGTATGGGAACTGAGCAGAGTCCTGTGCTATCATCAGCACACAGACCTAGGATAGAAGCCAGAGATGCATGGATGGGTAGAACGTGGGGGCATCATCCAGTTGCATTGGGTAAATTTGGTGAAAACACATGGAGCACTGGAACAAAAATGCCAAGAGAAGGATAATTGGTATCTGATTGAAAAGGTCTTTATTCCTTCGGCAAACATATGCCATCTAAACACATCCTCATGAATGTGAGACCTTGTGAGCATAGCCTCTGCACTGAAGACAACTTCCTTCTTATTAGACTTATCTCCCCATTGCATGTAGCTGATGGGATTTCTGCTAACAAAGACTGATGCTTGGGGGACATTCTAAGATGGATGGAGAGGCTTGTGGTCCATACTTGTAGAGGAAAGAATGTATGGGTATGCCTGGAAGTACAATTCTTCTCTCCTTGATTGCTTTCTTGGGAGTAATCTTTATGGAGAATTTCTGCCTTGTTACAAGGCTCATTCACGAATGTGAGGGCTGTGTATTGCACACTTGGGAGTGGCCAAGGCAGCTAGTAGTGTAGCTGCCAACATTATAACTGACAGAAACAGGATGCTCTGAATCAGCGCCCCTGTGAGGATGTGCAGAATTGATTGAGGAGGATAAAAATATGATGAAAATAATGTTAAGAAACAAGTCCTGGTTGATGGGTCAATATTGATTTCAATTTTTTTTAAAAAATCACTCAGATATATAGATATTACTTTATTTACTTAAAGCATATTGCTATATGCTTACCTCATTTTCAGAAGGGAAAATTGAGTAACAGAAAAGTTAAACATAAGTTAACTTTCTGTTTAATTTAGTTTTATCCCTTGAATAGAATCCAGTCAGATTTTTACCTTTTCAGGGGAAGCTGAGCTTCATTATAAAAGCTATCAATGCTTTTTCCAGCAAAGTACAGTTTGTGAAGTAATCTTATGTATACAGTGCACATATACAAGATTGCATAAAATTTTAGACCCTTGAAACCTCTTTCTCTAATAAAGGCAAAAACAAAAGAATAATCCTACATGGTTTGTTATGAAAGTGTGAATAAGGATTAACTTTAAGCAAACCTATTTCCTCAAAAGAATTTTGTGCTTATTTTCTAACAAAATAGGTAAATTATCCATAATTCTATTTATTATTTTCAGGAAATTACTGAATTTTGTATACAGTTTTCTCTTTATGGAAAAATTAATGCAGTTTGGAGGAAAATCATGAAATATGAGAATTTCAGGAAGGAAAGGACATACGATTAAAGGTTAGTAGAGCTGTGAATTTCCCAATCTGGGGAAAAGAAAGCTAAAGCAGGCATGACAGCTTCTGAAATAAGCTAAGGAATATTACCAGGAGGATAGGGACTGATTCTCACCAATCAGCACAAGCAGAGCAGGAAGTAATGGGCTTAAATTGCAGCTGGGAAATTTAAGTTAAATATAAGAAAACTTCTAACCATGAGAACAATTAAGCAATGGTGTAAATTGTCAAGAGAAATAATGAATTCACCTTTGCTAATAATATTCATAGAAGCACTTGACACTCACCCATCAGGGATAAGTTAGAAATAATAAAAATCAATTCTACCAACATTCTGGGAATAGATTAGGTAATTCAAGAGGGAATATTTCTCAAAATTTTCGCCATGTACAAAAATAGACTCAATAGAAAGAGTAGTTTTTAGAATGTTTAAGAGGAACAAAATATTAATTCTACAAATAGTTATTAGTTTTCTACCACATACAAAATTCAAAGTTAGTCTCCAGGAAGAAATAAAATAAATCCCAAATGGTTCAAGCCCTTAAATTCCTTATTTTCTGATAAACTATTGCTCCCCCCCAGTTTTAAAGAAATTTTTAATCCTTATTTGGGAAAATATTTTGGCCTAGTAAAATTACAGTAATTGATACAGATATAAAATATACACATTATAAAGTAAATGCAATACAGCCCTGGCTGGTGTGGCTCAGTGGATTGAGATCCAGCCTATGAACCAAAATAAATGCAATATAAATTAAAGGGAGTAAGATGAAAGTAAAATAAATCTTATTTCAAAATATTTTGCTAATTGGCTAATTGTGGTACCTTCCTCTATTATTTGCTTATTAATTAAAACCATAATCACTAATTAGGCCAATTTCATATTTAACAATGACAATTATTGCCCTTTATATCAAATCATCTGCTTGATCATTTTAAGGTTCTTGGCTGACTTCTTGTCACATCTGATTAGATTGTCATTATTTTAACCTGTGGCTGAGAAAGAAACAGGAGAGCTGTCAGCTCTGCACCTTCAGATTGTTTTCTGTGCTATACTATTGTTCGTGTTACTTTAAATCTGTGATTTTTCTACAGAAATCTTTTTAAGCCTGTGGTTCCTTATGTGAGGTTTGTTTCATTGGAACTAGATAATACAAGCAATAAGACTACTTAACTGACCCATGTTGGCTGTAATATACATTAATTCTTTAAACAGCAAATGCCTGCATGGAGGTATACTCATCAGTTCCTGTCTAAACTGGGCAGATCCTTCTCTTTCCTCAGAACCACATATTCTAAAGATGATCTGTGACCTTAGAATTTGTGCAATGAAAGATGGTACATCTGTCAATGTATAAACTGAATACTGGTAAAGCTTAATGATGTTCACAGGTAAAATAATAGAAATTGGCTGCTGCTTTCCAAATTATAGCAGACTAGATTACTCTAAAAGCTTTTACATACAAATCAATTTAGATTTTAAATAAAAGGATATATATAATAAAAAAGAATAACATTTCTAGAAGGTGTGAAGTACAAGAAATATTGGTGTGCAAAGGTACTGTTGAGCTATCAACAGTAAGCTATCAACTTTTTATACACTGTAAGTCTAAATATAGATATATGTTTTTATAAATATATAGAATTTTATAGAATATAAAATATATAGAAAAAATATAGATATATATTTTTATAAATATAAAAAGTAATGACAATACCTCATGTGTGAGGTTAAGTAGAAGGCAACAGAGAACTAAAATACTAAACAATAATATAAACTGATTTCAGACTAATGAAAATTCAAATATTAAAGTTGAAATATTCTCAGTTTTTATATTTTTAGCAGAAGTGACAATAAAGGGATTTTTTAAATATTAAGAATGCACAGCAAATATTTTCAAAGCTAGCCAGCAATAAAATATTACTGCTAGATAGAGGCAAATGGTATAATGGAAAAAAATAAATCAATGCAATCAATGAAGAAAGGAAAAGAAAAGGAAGAGGAAACAAGAAAAAAGGTGGCATAAAAAAGTAGAACAGATAAAAACACAAAATAAGAAAGTAGAAAAAAATGTATCAGCAGTCACAATAAATGTAAATAAACAAGCTATTAAACTCACCAATTAAAATACTGATGTTACGACTTCCGGCAAGATGGAGGCATAGGTGAATACATCGTATCTCCACACACAACCAAGATTAGAACAACAACAATTTAGAGGCAGAATAACACCTAGAACTGACAGAAAATTTATCTGAATGGAAGTCGGACAGCCAAGAAGTTGAAATAGACCCATTCATCCAGACTGGTAGGAGGGGTGGAGACCTGCAGCCGGGCTCAGGTTGCGGCGCGGCAATTGGGCGCATAAGACACTGGGAGCGCGTAAGGCGTCTGGGGTGCACAAGATTGCAGCGGGTGGACCCTGAGTACGCAAGCAGCAGCTGGCAGACCCAGTAAGGCCGCGATTGTGGAGCAGGGCAAAGCAGGCAACCAAGGATCCTAGGGAAGGGACTGAGGTCCCATGGAGAACGAAGCTACTGCCATTTTTTCCTCTTGACCCCGCCCCCACATACAACGTCACAATCTAGCGACTGGGGTGCCCAGCCCCGGTGGACACCTAAGGCTCCACCCCTCACCCTAACAGGAACAACCAGACCAAAAAAAAAAAAAAAAAAAAAAAAAGAAGAGAGAGAGACATTGCTTAAACAGAAGAACAAATCAGTGCCCCAGAACTCATCCTTTTGAGTGACTAAGAGATAGCTAACCTATCAGATGCACAGTTCAAAACACTGGTGATCAGGAAGCTCACAGAATTGGTTGATTTTGGTCACAAATCAGATGAACAAATGCAGGTTACCATAAAAGAAATGAAAGAAAATGCATAGGGAACCAGTAGTGATGGGAAGGAAACTGGGACTCAAAACAGTAGAGTGGACCAGAAGGAAGAAAGAAACAACCAAACAGGAAAGAATGGAGAAATAAGAATTCAAAAAAAATGAGGAGAAGCTTAGGAACCTCCAGGATATCTTTAAAGGTCCCAACATCTTAATTATAGGGGTACCAGAAGGGGAAGAGGTAGAACAACAGATTGAAAACGTATCTGAGAAATGATAAAGGAGAACTTCCCCATTCTGGCAAAGGAAATAGACTTCCAGGAAGTCTAGGAAGCTCAGAGAGTCCCAAACAAGTTGGATCCAAGAAGAAACACACCAAGGCACATCATAATTACATTAGCCAAGGTAAAAATGAAGGAGAGAATCCTAGAAGCAGCAAGAGATAAAGGGACAGTCACCTACAAAGGAGTTCCCATCAGACTGTCAGCTGATTTCTCAAAAGAGATCTTACAGGCAAGAAGGGGCTGGAAAGAAGTATTCCAAGTCATGAAAGACAAGGACCTATATCCCAGACTACTCTATCCCGCAAAGTTTTCATTTAGAATGGAAGGGCAGATAAAGTGCTTCTCAGATAAGGTCAAGTTAAAGGAGTTCATCATCACGAAGCCCTTACTTTATGAAATGTTAAAGGGACTTATCTAAGAAAAGAAGATTTAAAAAAACATGTGTAGTAAAAGGACAGCAAACTCACAATTATGAACAACCACACCTAAAGCAAAACCAAAAGAAACTAAGCAAACAAGTAGAACAGGAACAGAACCACAGAAATGGAGATCACATGGAGGGTTAGCAACAGGGAAATGGGAGGAGGAGAGAGGGGGAAAAGGTGCAGAGAATAAGCATAGATTGTAGATAGGAAATAGACAGGGGGTGGGCAAGAATAGTATGAGAAATGTAGAAGCTAAAGAACTTATAAGTATGACACATGGACATGAACTAAAGGGGGGGACAAGTGAGTGCGAGAGGGTGTGCAAGGTGGAGGGGAGTGAAGGGGGGAAATGGGACAACTGTAATAGCATAATCAATAAAATATATTAAAAAATACTGATGCTACTAAAATGTATAATATACCAACATCCACCAAAAACTGTTTGCCACGGATGCACCACCTAAAACATATAGGCAAACAAATATTTGAGTATAAATGGTGGGGGAAAAGGCAAGTAGTAGCCTAAAAATGTAGATGTGAATAATAATTTTTGGCTTGGGTCAAAAGCAATGTCAAGAAGGAAGAAACTCACTAACAATGATAAGATCTCGCTTCACTGGGAACAGATAACAACTCTAAATCTGGAGATACCTGATGATATTGCCTCAAACATATAAGGCAAAATTTGATGGAACCATTATGGAAATGAACAAAACCACTACTAGAATGGGAAATTTAAACATTGCTTACATTATGTGACATTATTTAATATGAATAACACATTCAACAAACCATTTTAGTGAACTTAAAAAGAGCTGCACTCAATAATTATAGAATACCTGCTCTTCTTCAAGTAACATGAAAAAATAAAGATTTCAAAACATACAGTCTATGGATACAAGACAATGAAATTAAGTTAGGAGTTAAAGACTTTTCAAATATTTAGGGAAAAACTGTTTATAAATAGCACAATAAATGAGTCAAAGAAGAAATCTTAATAGAAATCTGGAAACACTTAGAACTGGATCACACCAAAAGCTCTTGTGTGAGTTTGTCCGTTTGAGTCCTCTAAAAAGTAGACACTAGCACATAATTACATGTAGAAGAGCTGTTTTGGGGACATGCCTTTGAAGGATAAAGGCAGATGGAGCAGGGGTAGGCCATGGGAGCCTTCAGACTGAGGTGCAAGGCTGACATCTGTGAAGAGAGAAACAAATGGAAGGAGGATTGCAGAGGAAAAACTTCAGACAATTGCACAGTTCTGAGAAAGCCTGAGTCAAGCTAATGGGAGTCCTTACACCAGGGCTGTCCACCTGAGGAGGTCCACACCCAGCAAAACCGCCCTCCTCGGGCATTCTTGCTGAGCTCAGTCACTGGCTGTGAGCAGCCTGGGAAAGTGTCAACTATGATCCCAAAGCTCGTTCTTTTGGAGGTGATCTGAGTAGCACATGTCCATGGCCAGCACATACGAAACACACACACCAATCCTTCTGCAATTGAGTAATAATATTTTGAGGGAAATGTGTGGTAATAAGTACTTCTATTAGAATAAGAGCTTAAATTTAATGAGCTCTGTGTTCACCATAAATCAGAAAAAAAAAGTCAATAGAATAAACCTGAAGGAAATAGAAGCAAGAAGTGCACATTGAATACATATATTTAAAATAGCTTGTTAAAAAATTCTGTGATATATACAAACCATTGGCAAAATGGGTCAAGAAAAAAAGAAGCCATAACATATTAAGGATAAAAAGGAACTTAAGTGTAGTTACAGTCAACAGATAAAATCATAAAGGAATAAGATGAACAATGTGAATGATAATAAATATGAAAACCTAGATAAAATAGATAAAATTAACTAGAAAAATATAACATACTCAAAGTGACCCAAGATTAGTAATACCAAATAACCCAAACTAGTCTAGAAATTAAATGAATATTTTCTTTTCTTTTCTTTTTTAATTTATTTTTTGGTTGGCACCAGTGTTTATTTCAGGGAGAAGGGCTTAAGGGCCTTCATCTGCCCTTCACAGTCCCGGGGCTGCCAGCTTCTCACTTGGCCTTTGAGTTATAGAAATTGTGTCCTGCAAAGACAGCCTTGTCTCTGAGTGCCTCCTTCATCCTGACGAGCTGGTTGTATTTGGCAAGACACTCTGAGCATCAGGGAACACCAGCCTTGGTGCCTGGACGGATTTGGTAGTGGAGCCAATATGGTTGACTTTCAGCAGCAAACAGTTGCAGACCCTTTTCCCAATGGCCTGAGCAATCCTCTTGGGGTTGGTGACTGTGAGGTCATCTCCCACGATCTGGATGTCCACTCCCCCAAGAGGAACAATGTCCAAGCTGCCTGATTATCCTGGTCAAAGGGTTATTCAGTGGAGACCACAGGATAGTTTTTAATGAAGTTCTTGTAATGAAGCTCTCCCCCAGCTTCTCCCCAGTGAAGTGCCCTGAGGGGTCATCAGATGGCTAGAAGTCAAGATCATACTTCTCATTGCAATATAACTCAGATGCCGCCACATGCATACCACCACATGCATGATCACCACCTTGTATGGGTGGCCAGCTCCCTGGGTGGCCATCTTTAGGAGCTCCAGGGCCTCATCGTTCTCCAGGATGTTGGGTGCAAAGCCTCCCTCATCACCCACATTGCTGGCATCCATCCCATACTTGGCCTGATGTCCCCCTTGAAGAGGTGGTAGACCTTGGTACCAATGTGCATGGCTTTCTTAGAGGAGCTGGCTCCCAGAGGCAGATCATGAAATCCTGCCCAGCCAGCTTGTTTCCAGCATGGGAACCCCCAACTGGTCACATTGAAGGCAGGGACTGGGAGGACCAGGTCCAGGTCCCCAGCGAGATCTGCAATGTGTCAGTAGATTGGGACCCCGTTCTCAGCTGCTCCAGCCTTGCACACAGTCAGGGACACACCCAGGATGGCATTGGCTCCACACTTGGATTTATTCTCAGTCCCATCCAGCTCAATCATAAATTTGTCAACTTTTTCTTGATTCTCAATGCTTAGTTTCTTTTCCAGCAGGGTGGGACCCAGGATTTTGTTGATGTGTTGTTCCACAGCATCGAGGACACCTTTGCTCAGGTATCGAGATTTGTCTCCATCTCTTAGTACCAGAGCTTCATAGATACCTGTAGAAGATCCACTGAACACAGCTGCTTGGAATCAGGCCTTGGCTGTGTACAGGTCTACCTCCACTGTGGTACTGGCCCCGGAATCCAGGATTTCCCAAGGAAAGATATGTGGCATGGCTAAGGCTGGGGCCCTTGGGTGAGCTCAGAGTCTAGGTGGAAGCTGGGGCTGTGTCCTAACTCAATATTGTAAAAACTTCCTACCAAGTAAACAACAATTCCAAGTGATTTTTAGGTAAGTTCTGCCAAACATTTAGAGATATAATTATGCCAAATACATAACTTTTTTCTAGAATATACCAAATGGCAAACACTTTCTACCTCATTCTGTATAAGTACCTATAAAATTATAAATGTATATTATAAATAAATATTTGTATTACATAGTATAAGATTTAGTACCCAAAAATGTTTTTTCATTCATGAATATATATGTTAAATTCCTTTTTAAAACACATTTTATTTATTATGTTATTACAGTTGTCTCGCTTTTTCCCTCTTTACCCCGTCCGTCCAGTACCCCTCTTCCCTCCAGCAATCTCCCCCCTTAGTTCACGTCCTTGGGTCATGCATATAAGTTCTTTGGCTTCTCCATTTCCTATACTATTCTTAACATCTCTCTGTCTATTTTGTAGCTACTAATTATGCTTCTTAATCCCTTCACCTTTCTCCCCATTCTTCCCCTACCCCTCTCCCAGCAGATAACCCTCCAAATGATCTTCACACCTGTGATTCTGTTCCTGTTAAATTCCCATCATAAATATACATCCAAATGTATGGATCTCATAAGCATAAGTAAAAAACCAACTCAGAAATTGTTCACGCACAACCTGATACAATTTTAGAAAGCTCAAAACCCAGAACATTCAACAATATATGCTTAGAAATACAGGCATTTATCCTTGGAAACACTTAGAACTGAGGATGCCTGGGTGTGGAAGGGAGGAGAGTGCAGCCCATGAAGACACGTGGCAGAGTTTCAGTGTTATTAGTAGTGTTCTCCATCATAAGCTCTGTGGTGACTATTCACAATTATTTTTGTAGTACCAAATGCTTTTAGAGATGGAAAGAACTTTTGAAATAAATAACCCTGGTTTCTCATTTTATTCGTGAGCAAACCAGGCTGAGAATTTCTAAGTACTTTACATTTAGTCACACAAATCACCTGACTTACTAATGTTCTTTTTACTACAAAGCAGCTGACAGAAGCTGAATGATTTTCCTGTCTGAATCTTTGTTTGGTCCGTTTGAACTGTTATTAGGCATGAAATCTTCATGCCAAACATTAAATGACAAAACCCAATACCTGGCATTCACATTTTAATATTTGTTTCAAACCTTTATTTTCAATCATTTATTTTTGATATGGTATCAGAAATTACTTTTAAATAATGAAATATGAATAGCCATCATTTATTAGGTGTTCCCTATGAGTTTATCACTGCAATAAGTTCTTTACAAATATTATTGATTAGTTTGATGTATGGTTTTATTAAATTCAGAGTCAAAGTTTATAAGTTCTTAGGAAGCATTACCGTAACTGCATCATTATTAGCTGTAATATAGTGGCTTAATATGAAGAAACACTTATGAGGGTGAGTAGAAAAACTTCCCTAAAGGAATACAAGGAGAAGGATTTGGCTAGGTGAGAAATGGAATTGAAGGTGGCAGAGAAACAGGTGAGGCAAAGGAGAGGAAGAGAGATGCTCTAGTGGAAATATGTACACTATAAGTAGGAGGACAACCCAGGTCTTGTGTCCTAAGCATAATACAGAAACAACAGAAAAGCTGTGGACTCTGAACACAAAATGTAGGCTGGGCATGAGGAGGTCTTTTTAGAATCCATTGAGGTTCAGTGGTATGGGAAGTACTACATAGCTCCCCATCCCGACCCTCATACCTATGATCGTAGGGTTGCAGCATTACTTACAGGGATTGCTAGAAGGACTCACGTTGGCTTCTATCAGTCTATAGAATAACGTCTCTGAGATGGAGTTTGAAATGAGTCCTAATTCTTAACTATCTGCATTTGTGAATTGAATTTCATTCCCACAAAACAGTGATTAGTATTTAATATGAAATTAAAGACATAAGAGCCAATGAACTTGTGACGAGAAGCAGTGCACATCAATGGCAGAAACCTGGGGGAGACCAACATTTAAAAGAACAAGAGAAGACAGAGCAGCTTGAAGAGACTCCATTGAGTTAAGGGAAATGCCTCAAAAGTAGGGGGATTATATAAACCCAGGTCGGGTAGAAGATTTCAAGAAGTTGGGGTGAGGTCAGCCAGGTCAAATATTGCTGAGAATTTAATAAAGATAAAGGTTGAGAACTATGCACTTGAATTAGTGACAAGGTCACTGGTTTCTTTGAAGTTGTAGCAATAAACAGATGGTACATATAAAGGAGTGACAAGTAAGTAAAGAAGAGGAGACAGCTGGGGTGCACAAGAGTTTCAAGATGTTTGCTTCTGAACAGGTGACAGAGATAAGAAGGTAATTAGAAACAGATGTGGGGAGAAGGCAACGTTTCCTTTGGAATGAGTGAGAATGGACCATGTTAAGTACAGATGGGAACAGGCAAAGGGAAAGGGTGGGAATAATTGGTAGAGTAAAATCACAGAGAATTTGGGAAGGGACAGAGCCAGAAAGGAACTTCAGAGACTAACCATAGACAGAAAAAGTTCTGCCTGTAACTTTGGTGGCAGAAAGGAGGAAGAATAAGGGAGTCTGTCCTAATAGATTCTATTTTCTCTGTGAAGAAGGAGAGAAAGTCATCATTTCCCATGAGCTGTGTGGGGAAGATTGGATGCCTGAGAAACAGTGGCTTTGACTAGAGGGTCTTACCTTGTCTGCACGTTGGAGTCACCTGGAGATTTGTTATAAACTCCCAAGCTGTGCCTCAGACAAATTAAATCAGAATAGGTGAAGGCAGTACCCAGAATCGACGCCTTTGGTCCTTGAACAACACAGGTTTGAACTGCATGGATCCACTTACACACAGATTTTTTTCAATAAATACATTGAATAATTTATGGAAATTTGCAACAATTTAAAAAACTTGCAGATGATCTATATAGCTTAAAAGTATTTAAAAATTAAGAAAATGTTAGGCATGTCATAAATACATAGGATATATGCAGATACTAATTTATTTTATCACTTACTATCATAAAACATATACAAATCTGTTATAAAAAGTTAAAGTTTACCAAAACATATGCACATAAACATGGATTTCAAATGATACCATTTGCAGTCAAAAGACATGTAAATAAAGATACAGTATTGTCATAACTGCATGAAGTGAACCATAGTACACACTGCAGTACACACTGTGGTACACACTGAGGTACACACTGTGGTACACACTGTGGTACACACTGAGGTACACACCGTGGTACACACTGCAGGACACATTGTAGTACACACTGCGGTACACACTGCAGTACATACTGCAAGACACAGTACAGTACACACTGTGGTACATACTGCAGTACACACTGAGGTACACACTGCAGGACACACTGTAGTACACACTGTACTGCTGTAATGATTTTGTAGCCACCTCCTGGTGTGTCACTTACAGTAGGCTACCATAAAGCCATCATATCACTCCTTCTTCATTATCAATTTAAATAGAGATGAATTTTGTTTTCACATTATCTTTTCATTTTTGAGGTCTAGTGTTAGTAATATGCATAACATCTACAGTGTTTTGTATTCTATAAGAAAATATTGATGTAGGTACTGACAGATGATTCAGTGTAAGCAGACAACATACACTTATGAAATTGATATTTTTCTCTTCCTTATGATTTTCTTAACATCTTCTTTTCTCAGGCTTACTGTTTGTAAGAGTACAGAATCCAATACAAAATATGTATTGACTTTATTTTATCAGTAAGGCTTCCAGTCAACTGTAGGCTGTTCGCAGTTAAGTTTGTGGGGGGGGGTCAAAAGTTATATGTGGATTTTTGATCATTTGGCGGTTGGAAGCCCTGACCCCTGTGTTGCTCCAGGATCACCTGTACTTTGAATAACTGTCCAGGTGATGGTGTGCTACCCAGGTTGGGAACACTGCCCTACACCCTGGCTGTGCATTGGGATTATTTGGGAGAACTTTGAAAATTACTGATGTCTGGATCCCCCTGCCAAAGGAATTAATTTTATTGGTCTTGGATGAGGCCCAGGTAACAGGATTTTTAGAAAGTTCTGTAGGATTCTAACGCATAGCTAGGCTTGAGAACGCCTGATGTAAATGGTGGTCAGGTAGTGTTGAAGACCCAGCAGAGACTGGAGACCTCAGGTTTGTGCTAATGCCAGCTTGCAGAATTCAGCTATGCCCGTGGCACTCAGTAGTCCTGGTACAGAAGTGGACAGGTTGGATAGCGGGATTTGTCTGAGCCCAGGGTGTTGTTAGTTCTTAGGTTTTGTTAGTTGTTACTCTCTTGAAAGGAAACAGAGGAAGAGACTTGCACCTTTTGACAATAGAAAGATTTAAATGATGAACTAAGAAGTGTAAAGTGAACCATAGAAAAGGAGGTAAAGGTATAAGGGTGTCCATAAGGAAGAAGTAAAGGGATGGCGAGGGGGAGTTTCCTGTGAGGTCAAAGAACAAATGTAGAGCAAGCAACTACATGAAAGAACTGGTAATATTTGTGGAGGATAATTTAAGATTGTCTTAATTAAAATGTGCTTTTCCATTACCATTTAGTCCCCCTTTACCTCCTCCCCTCAATCACTACACTGTTGTCCATGTGCAGGAGCCCTTTTCTTTCTGCTCAGTCCTTCCATCCCCTCGCCTCCCCCACTCCTCTCAGCTGTCAGCCTGCACTCCATTTTTGAGTCTGTCTTTATTTTGCTTGTTAGTTCAGTTTGTTCATTAGATTTCACATGTGAGTGAAATCATAAGGTATTTGTCTTTCTCTGACTGGCTTATTTCAGTTAGTATAATGCTCTCCAGGTCCATCCATGCTGTCACAAAGGATACAATTCTCTTCTTTTTTATGGCTGAGTAGTATTTCATTGTGTAAATGTACCAAAGTTGTTTTATCACTCATCTTTGGTGGACACTTGGGCTGTTTCCATATCTTCATTATTGTAAATAACGCTGCAATGAACAAGACTGACTTAATTTTTAAACTTTCTGTTTATTGTTCTTTGACATCACTGACATAGGTTAATACCAATGTTAGTGTTTATATAAAAATGAATAAAATTAGTATTAGAGGTGATTCTTGCAAGAAATACTGTGCTATTTTAGTATAATAGGAGTAGACACAGAGCCTTACATTTCTGGTGCATTTTGGAAGTCTTGACTCATGTTTGGCCTTGGCAGTAAGAAATGACAGTTATGACAAGTACCAGATTCTGATGCTATTTGAAAAAGTTGATTTTCTTTTAGATCCTGCCATTTGCAACAGTGTGGATGAACCTGAAGCATATTATGCAAGTGAAATTAGCCAGACAGAAAAACGGCATGATCTCATTTGTATGTGGAATCTAAAAAAGTCAAATACATAGAAGCAGAGAGTAAAATAGTTATTAGGAGCTGGGAAGTGGGGAAAATGGGGAGGTAGTGGTCAACGGGTACAAAGTGGCAGCAATGTAGGATGCATACAGCCCAGAGATCTAATGGACAGAAAGATAACTATAGTAAACACTATGTTGGAAGCTGGAAATTCATCAAGAAAGTAGATTTCAAGGGTGCTTATCACACACAAATGGTAACTGTGTAAGAAGTTATGTTACCTGGCTTGAACCTAGTGATCATTTCACTACATATTTTTATGCCAAATCATCATGAGGTCTAACATATACATACTTCTAATTTAAAAAATAAAAAAATAAAGCAAAATGACAACAAAAAAGAGGTTGGCCTCTTTCATGTAAACTCTCAGAAATATCTAAGCCTTAAGATCTCTCAGGAGAGGTCTCTGTGCAGCATTACACAGACAGGCAGCAGCACCAGCCCACCTCACCGTGCACACTGCAACTGACCATTCTGTGGGGGAGCCTCACTTTGATGAGCTGCCTTCGCTATGCCTGGTTCGTGGGGATACTTTGCTGTCTTATTTACACTTCTATTCAATTGACGATATACAATTTCTTTCAAAGGTTAACAAAACAGAACCTTTAAGTAATAAAGGAAATGAGAAAAAAACTTTTAAGCCTGAATTTCTGATTCTACAATAATTTGATTCTAAAACTTGAAGGCTTTTGTTGATTACCTCCCTTCTCCTTCCAGGGCTTACATGGTGTATTTAACTTGATTTTCTGCCACATGAAAAAGTTTCTAGGCAACTTGTATCCTTTTAAAACAAGTCATAAGCATTTGATGTAATTCTACCATTCTGGACTGCCCTGCTCTGTCTAGGTTTCCGTAGAGTCAATGGCAGGACTATAGCAACAGGAACTCAGTTTTGGAGGAGTTCCTACTATTGCTCAGTCACCTGGATGTGTCTTTATTCGTTACAGGTCAACTGAATATATGCATTACATAACTTTATATTTATTAATAATAAAAGCTAATATTTTTTTAGTGTGACTGTGTATCAGGCACAACTCCCTCCCAGTATTATATACAATCTTTAAAGAACCCTTTATTTTACAGATAAGGATGTTGAAGTAAATAAATTTCTCCAAATCTCATAGATAGCACATGTCCGAATTTTCTTTTTGATTTGAAAACTAAAGTATCATCATGATACGAGGGCTAAC
Organism: Phyllostomus discolor; assembly: GCF_004126475.2. Lineage (NCBI taxonomy): Eukaryota > Metazoa > Chordata > Mammalia > Chiroptera > Phyllostomidae > Phyllostomus > Phyllostomus discolor. The sequence goes on from NC_040903.2 coordinate 85,914,847, forward strand.
GGACCCAGGCTGTTGACCCCTGACAGACCCAGTATGGCAGAGAGCATGGCGGTATGACAAGACTGGGATTGCTGAACTAACGAAGGAACTGCCAAGGAGCCCAGCAGGAGAACCACCGATGTGATGTGGTTTTATCTAAGCATGGGAATAAAAATCAGTCTAGAACAAAGGAGGGTCAAGCATCACAGATGGTGACCGTTTGGGGGAGAGCTTTCTAGATAGGTCTGTTATCATTTTCCCCATATTTTCCTGGGGAATTTTTTCTTTCCATCATCACTGCAAACCCAGATACCTTGGCTAAGGTGTAAGATAGCAAGAGAGGGTGATCTTTGGGACTTAGTGCCCTTTCTTGTTTTAAATCCACACATTCATGAATTACCAAAGAGCCAAGTCTCCAGTGAAGAAACTATGCTTCCCAGGCTTACCTTCTGGTCTAGTCTAGTTTTCCCAGCAGAAAAAGGATCTGTGACAGGGGCTTGGTTGGAGGTAGTTTGTTTTGGGAAACGATTTCCTGGAGCTGTAACATTCTTGCTGTTTTCACGCTGTGCTTGCATTAATACCTAATGGGCCTCTTTAAACACTCCCGTGGAAGCCTTCTGACCTGCACAGCATGACTTGAGTTGCTAATTGGCTAATCTGAGGTTGTCTCTTCTTTTTCCAAGGTCTTTAAGACATTAGCAAATTGATTATTAATGGGGCATTAGCTCTCTTCCTGGCTACAGAGCCAGCCGGCTGGCAGTTCCCAAAAGTGTCCCGTGCTGCTGAGGAGTCACTGCAGCCCCAGAGCATGAAGCCCTGGCTGTTTGGAGCAGGTGAGACAAGGTGCTATTAAGATTCATCTTGTGTTTCTGGTTACTGCAGCAAAGACTAAGGTACAAGATAGGCCACGGGAGGGGCCCTAGAGAAGTCCAGAAGTCCTTCTTTCAAGGCTTAAGTAGAGCCCTCCTGGATGCAGCTACAAGTTTTCCAAAACACTTGTTCTGTCAAGAGCATCAAAGCAGAAAAGAATTTTGGGAATTTCCCTTCACCACTGGGGGGATCACCTGGAGTGGAACTGTGGTGCATCAGTGGTCCATATCTGACTAGTACCAACACACAAAGATGATCTACTGATGAATTGGGCCCACACTATTTTGTGTTCTGTCATTCGGGTTACACCACTGGCAACATCCCAAGGGCCTTAGGTGTTGAGGGAAAGTATTGGCATAACAAAAGCAGGAGAAATGAGATTCTGAGGCACATGTTCATAGAATTTCCTTGTAATTTATGGACCTGCTTGCACATAATCCATCATACAAGATCGCTGCCTTGTTTATCCAAATTTATGACTCAGTGGTTGGGATAATAGCCCAGGATGGGCAGCTTATGTTGATATTCTCTATGTATCATGGTCAAGGTGTTGTCCCCCTGTTAAGACTTAATAGCAAGCCAGGAACTGCTTTTCAAATGGAAAATAGTTCTCTGCATTAAGACTCTACTACTGGAACTTGTCAAACATCAGTTCAGCATCAGAAACACAAGACACCTCCAGAACATTTGGATGTGCTGTGTCCTATAGCCTGTGGGTCAGAGCAGCTTGTACTGGAGTTAGGGACTGCTGTAACGCCACCTTCTACTCTGAAATCTACTCAAAACTGGCAACCTTCTATGTCATCATTTTTCCAAGCACATGCACACTGTTTCCAAAATCCAACCCAGCTTTATTTACTACACAGTGTACCTCTATCTTAATAGTGAGAGCACAAGATCCAACAACTTGTCTCTTATCTTACAAGATTAGGTCAGGGTTTGGGAATATCTTGTCTTGCTCCAGGCCTTTTGACCCTAGAATTTCATTGATGTGGCAGCCTCAAAGGTATATGTCCTCTTGTCTCACGTTGGAGGAAAAAAATCATCTTTTTTTCTCTTTTTCGAGGATTATGACTCCCTCCTCAATCCTCTGTTGAGGTAGTTCTGACATCTCTATATTATTTATTATAGATCAAACTTCAAGGTGTCATCCTAGCAGCATATCGAGACTGGTTCTAGGTTTCTTTGATAGATTGTTAAATCTTGAAACATCAGTACTTTGATGTCAATAGATTTTTCTCTCATGCAGCTTTACAGTCAAACCTCCTGCTAAAAAATGCCCCCATCTCTGGTCTTGGAATACCATTGATTTTTCTATCAGGTATTTGATGTTGGTATAGGCAAGTTACTTATCCTATGAATTTAGTCTTTTTTGTAACTTTGTCTTTACAATTAAATCTAGAGCTTAAATTTCAGCAAAGTCAGGCCCGCAGATGCAGGAGACAAGACCCTCTCTAAATCCTCAGGATTCTTACTATTTTTCTAGCCTCCCAACTAAACTCTGGTGTTAGCCTCAATAATTGTGATGATATAGCTATCACACCAGCAGGTGTCTGCTACTACAATAATGGGGTCTTTATCTCAGTGTGTTTGGTGAATGATCCAGTTCCAAAACCTCATTAAGAGGGTCTGCTTTCCAAGACCACTTGTTTCTTAGTCTGAGCTATCAAAAACATATAGTTTGAGACAAGAGCTTGTGTTCAGGCAGTTTATTTTGGGAAGTCATTCCAAGGACCCGGGAGTGGTGGATCAGGAAGCACAAAACAGGGAAGAGGGAATGCCAGTATATGATGTAGTCTTAAGTTGGTCATCATGGAGGGCAACCAGGGTTTTATCTTACCGGGGCTCTCTGAGAAGCCCTGTACAACTGTTTCAGAATTATCTGCCTGAGCGAAACAAGAGGGGTGTTTGATCCCTTGGATATTGTCCTCCATTGATAAAAGTTCTCCTCGTTGGGCTTTAACTTCCTTGCTGTTGGTGCAGGGTTGCTGGGGGATGGAGACACTGAGGAAAAAAAAAAAAAGAAAAACACTCACGGACATGGACAACAATGTGGTGATTGCCAGCAGGGAAGGGAGGTGGGAGGAGGTGGAGGAGGGTAAAGGGGGCATACATGGTGATGGAAGGAGGCTTGCCTTGGGCGATGAACACAATACAGTGTACAGATGATGTGTTGTAGAACTGTGCACCAGAAACTTGTATAATTTTGTTAACCAGTGTAACCCCAATAAATTTGTAAAAAGTATAAAACAAACATTAGGACAGAAAGGAATCTCAGGGAGTATTATGAGGCCCATTGTATGGACGATGTTACTGAGGCACAAAAAAAGCTCAAGAATTCTAGCAAGTTTCACAGCAACTCAGTATTACCATTAGGCTTGGAACCCAGAACTCTTGTTTGCCTGCCTTTGGTGCCTTGAAACTTCCCACCTCTTAGAATCCAGAAGGTCATATTGTTGCTAATGTGTGAATGATCCTTATATCCGCCCATGTTCTTTGTTCTCTGAGAACAACCTCAGCAATGCTGCTTATACTTTCCTGTACTTTATATTTTGCCAAGCAATTCTGTGCATATAAGTCTATTTAATTCTCACAGGAACCCTGTGAGAGCTGTTTTATTGTGACTTCATAAATTAAGAGAAATTCAGATTCAGTCTGCCTATTGTCTCAGTTAGAAATCAGAATTCTGCCTTTTGAAATTGTTAGAATTATGTCTTCTGAATTCAAGCAATGGAAAAATGCTTTTTAAATGCTAAAGGAGTACACAAACATAAAATCTTGTCATTATTGAGTAATCTTTTATCTTTTGTGAAAATGTACAAAGTCCAAATGTTCTCTCTCTCTCTCTTTCTTTCTCTCTCTCTCTCTCTCTCTCTCTCACACACACACACACACAGAAGAATAATTATTTATGTAAAATATATAAGCTTCACCCTGGCTGGATGGTTGATGGGAGCACCATCCCATACACCACAATGTTGTGTGTTCAATTCCTGGTCAGGACACATACCTTGGTGGTAGTGGGTTTAGTTCCTGATCTGGGTATTTACATGAGGCAACTGACAAATGTTTCTCCCTCACATCAATATTTTGGTTCTCTCTCTCTCCCTTCCTCTCTCTCTAAAATCAATAGACATGTCCTTGGGCGAGGATTGAAAAAATATATACATAACCTTCTGGTGTCATGTACAAACTACTGTTAACAATATTTATTCATTTATTCATTCTTTTAAAAATTATTGAGCACTTATTGTATGCCAGGCATTGTTATAGCACTACAGATTATATATTTTAGTTAAACAGTTATAGCCTTGCTTTCATGTAGTATATTATTGATATAAAAATTTACATAATGTAATATTTGTGCCTAAGGCTTGAACTCAAATGGACCTCCTGTGTCCTTGATATTTTTATTGAAAGGAACCACGAGAGACAAACTCAGTTAGTGCCTACAACCCCTGGATGAGCTGGAATACACATTCTTTACATTGTAGGTTGTTCTCAGAATTGCTCCTCTTTGATGGAGACGGGCAGGAGGAAAGACCATAACACAGAAAGCAGCTCTGCTTCCAGGTATGATTTTTTTATTCATTGATACCATTTCTACTTAAATTGTCATACCCTCATCTCCATTTCTCTAAGACCAAGTTCCTAAGTCTCTTCAGCCACCAATAAAAGCATTGTCCTCATTTCTAACTTTCAACACGTGTCTCTACCACTTTTGCCAGCTTGTGGTTACCTATGGAAGGCATTTTATGGACTGAAATGCCTGGCTTAAGAAACTTTTTTCCCCCAAATATGCATAGCAAAACTGATGGTAACATATGGCCCTATATTTTTTCCTTCTTGCCAGTTCACTAAAATAAATTTACTTTCAATTTACATATTCTTGTCTACATTTCAGAGTGTTAAAATATATTTGTAAGGTCTGTCCTGTCTATCTTTTTCTGAGATTATGCAACAGCTTTGCATGCTGTTTAGGAAATAACAGGAACTTTTATGATTTTTAGAATCTTTCATTTCCGAAGAAATTTAGAAAAGTTTATGAGATCAGGAAAAGAAAGGCCAGAACATCCTTAGAAATATAAAATTATATAAAAGGTGTAACTGTTTTTATAAACTAGTTAGTAACATACCAAATTTAAAAACAAGTCTACTTTTAATAAAATTCTACTAGATCTGTTTTGCTATCCTTATACAATTCTGTTTGGGCCCTTTAAACAAAGACCATATTATCAAACACTGTAGATATATGAAGGAACTCATAGTGAGAACGTTTAAATGAAGGAGATGTTTAAATGAAGGAGAAATGTATCATGGACCTTCGAATTTTCTAAAGTGGAAATGATAGTATTTTCAGCTAGAGACAGAAGACCACTCTGTTGTCTTATGAGAAGGACTGGTGGGCTCTAAGAGAATGTCTCAGAAGCCTGGCTTCCCTCTTTGGGGCTCCAACCTTAGCCATTCTTGAGATTTTCATCAATGGAGTGTTAAGTGTAAAGAGTAAAACTAACACAAATAAAAAAATAAATAAAAGAAATGGTCCTGTATGTAGAGAATAGCATGTGCTAGTAGTAAGAGTGTTCCAAAAGTAAGATGTGGAGACACTTGACCTGCTTTGCTTGCTTATGGTCTAGATTCTATGTGGACAGCAGAGTTGTGACTGTGTCTTTACAAATCTATGGTAGAGCTGGGTCATCAATCTCCTTTTCTTATCGTGTGGCTAACTACACACTACTGAACCATAACAACTGTGTCATGGATATAAAGTGTTTGAACTTGAAGGCTCCTAAAAAATATATAACAAGTGATATTTAAGAAGTCAAGAGTAAAATGAGGCATTTTAAAATTTTTAGAGTAGTGGTTTTCAAATGGGAGAAATTCTGCTTTCCCAGTAGGCGACATCTGACCATGCCTAGAGACTTTTAGTTATCACTACTGGGTGAAAGGCTATGGGCATCTGACAGGTAGAGGCTATGGGTAATGCTAAACATCTTACACTGTATAGAAAAGCCATTCTCAACAAAGAAACCTTGTTGTAGAATTTTTTTAATTCTCACCTGAGGATGTGTTTCCACTGACTTTGTTTTATTTTCTTTTTCATATGAGAATGTCTTTATTTCACCTTTATCTCAAAGTGTATTTTCACTTGACTTAGAATTCTGGATGGAAAGGTTTTTGTTTGTTTGTTTAGTTGCTGTTTTTTTTTGCGGATAAATTTAGAGTGGGGGAGAGAGAAGGAGGGAGAGAGAAAGAGAGAGAGAGAAGGAAGGAGGGAGAGAGAAGAGCAAAAGAAACAGGGTTGGGAGACAGACAGACAGACAGACATTGATGTGAGAGACAAACATCAATGAGTTGCCTCTGCACACGGCCCAACCTGAGATGGCACCTGCAACCTAGATATGTGCCCCAAGTGGGAATTGAATCTGTGACCCTCCAACAAAACAGAGCCACTTGACCAGGTCTTGATTTGTTTTAACACAATCATTTTAATGTGTCAAACACCTTATTACAATATAAATACTGCTTACATGTAAATTCAAAGACACTCCTTATTTTATACTATCCTAGGTTTACCCTATTACTCTCTTCTTTGCTGAACCTCACATCATTCTTCATAACATCCCCCATCTTTCTACATTCCAGATGCCCATCATATCCCATACCCAAGCATCATCTCATACCTGAATTTCAACTGATGAGTTGGATTCAAATATGTTGTAATTTAAAAACACAGAAGACAAATAGTCATCTAGGCTATAAAAGGGCCTTATTGAATATGATGTACCTATTCAGGAGGACTCCTCCACAGATTCTCCCTGCTATACCCAGGTGATTTCTTCCTCCTTCTATTTCTTTCTTTCTTTTTTATTTTTTGCATTATAAGGTAGGAATTGTCCAATAGAAGAAATACATATTACTGCCCCCAAATTTGGTGCAAGCCTGAATATCTGTGTAGGCCATGAAAGAGAGAGAAAAAATTAATAATAAAAGTTATGAGTTATCCTTTTATTTAGAAGGCAAAACAATGTGGTAAAGCATCACACCACATTCTTTTTGCATAATAGAATAGATAACTTATAATCAAAGAAGTGACATAGGGTAGGATTTAGTCTCCAAATTTTCTGAAAGATAGGTATTTCTGAAATTGGTTGTAATTTAGAGGCATGGTCCCCAAAAGGTAGAATTAGTATAAAGTAGAAGAAAAATGATAAGTCTCAAAGGTAATTTAAATTTTTTTAAAGTTTTAATTTAAATTATAGAGACATTGAAAAACAAGATTAAAGATGCAGTGAGGGAGTGGTATTGAGTCCTGTGTGCTGAGTCACGAAGGTTTAAAACAGCTTAATTAAGCTTGCGATCTCAAAGACAGAAGCATGTCTGATGGTGGGGAAGAGTCTTATTGTGAAAGACGGAGCAGATGTTCCTGCTTGTGAGACACTACGGCAGAGATGTCTGATTTTGAGAGATCAATACTTTCTGATTGTGGAGTCTGACATTCCTAATCTGATAAAAAAAATCTCTCACATGGTACAGCATTCTCTTCTCCTCTTGAAAAATAAGCTGTGCTGAAAATGTTATTTCTCTCTTAGGTAAGGAGACATTAAATGATGGCCATATGAAACTGTTCCTTCCTAGGCGTTTTCACTACTAGACATCATAAAAATGCAGGAAGAATGACAAGAATAATGAGAGCTAAAGGTCCATGTTGCTCTACAAATCCTTTTGGAAGGATGGTCTCACCTTCTGATCTCAATGGCGAATCACAGACTTGTATCTTCCATTCCATATTAGAATCTGTGGCTTATGTTAGCTCTTTTTGATCACCCTGTCTCAACTCTGAGCATATTCCCCCAAAAGGCAAAAACAATACATGCATAATAGACAATGGAGTCTCTTTGTTTTTAATTTTACTTTAAAATTTCTCTAAGTCACTTTTTGTAATTGCTTACTTCAAACAAATAAGCCCAATCAATTTGCTCAGGGAGACAAGACATGCTTCATGTCCTGAGGACTTTCTGCCTTCCAAAGCAAGCTGAAATTTGGCACCACAGAGAGCCGTTACAGCCAAGAAATTAAAGGATTTTCTATTCCAATAGCTAGCTGCATTCAGATATCCTAGCCTGATAGGAGTGTGTATGTACAGTCAGTAGCACCTAAGACTAATGGGAAATGAGACGTGTTAGAGAATTCTCTCAAAAATTGCTGCAGCTGCTGGCTTTCTGCTGGAAAGTAAGGAACAGATATATTGACATGTGTTTTTCTTAGAAAAGCAGCTGCACTGATCAATGCCATTTAAAGGGCTGCCTAGTCAAGTTCACAGTTGCATATGACAGTCTGAGTTGATGTCACATACAATGACATCCTAGTTAGTCTAATTTGCTAAAGGAGAGCCCAGTTCTCCCAAGTCCAATTCTCTAGATCGTCTTCTAACCTGACACTAAAATGATATGCCATTTGGGGAGGGATAGTGAGCACCCCTTGTGCATTTTCTTATCACTGACATTCCTGACTTGAACCATGAGGGAGGCACATGACTCCCCTGCCCTCACTCTCCCTCTCTGTTTCTCCAAACAGGCAATGAAAACACTTTGTATAAACAAATTCTCAATCATGCCTAATCATGTGAAAGCTGACAAAAGTATGCTATTTTACACTATGAAAATACTAATCAAAGCAGCTCATCAATTGTTAAAGTTAATGATTTAGATTTGCAACACTCTGACTAAATTTTAGTAGGTAATTACATAATTATACACAGGTGAACACAATCAAAACTAGCAATTGCTTCTTCAGTCTTTCGACTATGTGAGGGTATCACAATCCCGCTATCGAAATAACTGCTTATCCTACAGAATTTGAGAACACAGGTAGAGCACAACTTCTTTACTGAGGAAGGATGTGCATGCATCTGGGTTCAATTCCCTAGAGGTTCAACATTAGGAGGAGATCTTGGTATTTACAAGTTACCATCTCTTCATTGGGATGAGCGGGCTTATTATCAGTTACCCAATGATCCACTGTAATGCACAGAGTCCCTTTTCCTCATCTCAAACTTCAGGATTTAAATACAAATATCTGCTAGTTTATAGGTTGAAGTGTTTCAGGACAATTTCCTTCAAAATAAATTTTTGGAAAGCACATCTTTTCTTCACTGATTTTTATTGTACTATTGCAATTATGTTTCACCCAGAAAAAAAGTCCCCGGAAGTTTGATTTAAAATGTTTTGTGGTGTAGAGCATTGTAGAACTGGGATGATTTTTAGGACTTTCAAAAATAGTACATATTACAAATATTGAATCATTTTAACTTTAGAATACGTTCTTCAAAACCAACATTTGGAGAGAATGGAAGAATGGAAGGAGACCTGATTGTGTACTTCCTCATGCTCTTCTTCCCTCTCCACTTTCTCACCTCTTCTCCTTTTCCTTTGTTCCTTTTTACTGAGTCCTTACCATGTCTCTGGAATCCTAAGATATATTGGGGATATAAAAGTAATGTAATTTTAAAATTTAGGGAATTCCCACTAAGTTTAAAGTAGACAGATAGGTGCTATCTATGAGCTAGGTGTTGAAATAGAAATATAAATCTGATATTATGTAAGTGGAGACAGGAACACTTACTTTTGCAATGAGAAGAAGGGAGCTCACAAAAGAAGGTCCTTTATCTGAATCATGAATGTGCATGTGTGTGTGACACCAACACATACACAGAGAGAGAGAGAAAAAAAAAAGGAGGGCATTTGGGGGAATTGAATAGCCTGTCAAAACACTGATGTCTGAGAATTTTTTAGCACTGTGTTTGGAGAACTTCGATATACCCAAAATTTATGTATTGGATTATTAAAGGAGACCTTTGGGAATATTTCTTACAGGTCCTAGTGTGTCTAGACCACAACATAATGACTTTTCTCCCCCCTCTCACATGAAAATATAGGATTAATAGACAATGACTATTTTTCTAAATCAAGCTAGGTCAAAATCTTGTCTTTTCCTAAAGATGAAATCAGTGTAGCATCTGTGCCATCTGTAAATCCCCAACTGGAAGTCTTATGCTTGTGCGTCTTGCCTTTTTCTGTTTCTATAAAAGACCAGGAACATACTTGTTCTGGAGTGTCCTAAATAGATTATAGACTTTTGATTGCATATTATCATGGGGCAATAATTTCTGCTTGTGATGGCATTCAATTAAAATGATGACATTTACCAAGCATCCCCTCTTAGTCTTTGAACACAAAAGTATTTTGAAGCAAAATTTATACACTAATACTTTATTATATGAGGGGGGACACAAAACACCAGAATTATCTTCTGGAGGGTGGGCCCCTTGTTGTACAGGCTTCCTCCGCTAGGTGAGTGTTCTAGGAGCCCATCTGTATCAGTGTACTAGCTGGTAGTGTTGTGAGAGGCTGCGTTCAGTTCCAGTGAATTTTTTTTTGAAGACTCATCATACTTGCCCATTTCATGATGGGTGATTTATGAGTGCACCTACCCATAAGTTTTTTACCAAAAAATGGCATGACCCCCATCCCCCACCCTCCCTGTTCACCCAATCTCATCCTAAGCAACTCTTTTTTTTGTTTCCCTGGATGAAAAAAGTCCTCAAAGGGAAACATTTTGCTGATGTGGAAGAGGTGAAACAAAAAAATGTCAGAAGCACTAAAAGGCATCAAAATCTACAAGTTAGAAAACTGGTAGTTTTGGGCAGTAGAAAAAAATGTCTCAATAGTTGTGTTGCATCAAATGGAGAGGACTTTGAAGGGGACTGGAGTTTAAACATGTAAGAATAAAAACACACATTTTAGAAATAAATTTTATTTTTGGGGGTCCCCCGCTCATAGAATACTATTGAGGGGCAGCAAGAATGACAAAAAAGGAGAAAAGTGAGGAAGGGACAAAGGGAAAGCAAATATAATGTTATGTGTTATGGAAGTGGCCACAGCTTCCAAAGAAAACGCAGACACTTTCTTAGTGTTTTGGGATGACTCTGAAGAACCATATGGAACCTAAGACTTCTTGTATAGTCTGAAAGGGGGAAGGAGGAAGATACATTTATTTTCTGGATCCTTCTATTTACTCTTCAAATTTTGCCTCATAGAGCATTAACTCTCTTACCCTCTCAGGTTGCCTGGCCAGCAGGCACTTTAGGTGGTCATGCTATAGCCAGCGATACCAGAAGGAGAGGCATAAAGAACATAGTAAAGTTCAATGCACATGGAAAGCGGGTTTTTGGGGAGTGAGGGGGTAGTCCAACTACTAGAAGTGATTCTTTTAGCTGGAAGTAATATGTTACCTGCTATCATGGAAAGAAGGGACTGTATGTGTTCCAAAAGCTTCTAGGTCAAATTTAGTTTTGGGGAAGTAGCTGCAGATTAAGACAGGCTGGAAGGGGATGCAATCTCTCAGAACAGAGCTAGTTACCAAAGGATACTAGGAAGACCTGAACTAAGTCTCCCTGCCTCTGACTGCAGGCTGTATGGCCTGAGGCCACTTCCGATTTGATAACTAACATTAGGAGCACTCATCAGAATGACTTTCCCTTGGTTAACAGAGACTCTCTCCACCATCTCATGCTAAAATGGCCTCTTTTTAAATCCTTGTGTAAAATATTAAAACTTTCAAAGCTTACTTCTAAGTTTTAAAAATGATAGTTATTTTGTAAATGCCATTACAAAATTAAGGCATTTTCAATAAAGACTGATCAATTTCTTTTAGGCACAATTTCTGCAATGTAGGTAGCTGATCCTAAGTAAACAGGATTGGCTATCGATTGGGGACCTCAGAGTGAATGAGTTATTCTTTTCCTAGAATGATTACTTGAGATAAATGAAAAAAAAACTGCTCACACTAGAATATGAATTATTCACACATATACATAGATGTGTATTTATATACATATGAAATATATATTTTATGTCACCTTTCACAAATAACTTAATTTTGATTATTAGATGACAAGAATATAACTTCTACTTTGCAAATTACATAAAAGAATTCATAGCTTATATTTGGGAGGCAAGACTGCCAATACCTATACACAAGTGTCTTTTTAATCTATTTTTAATTTGTTTCAGGCAGACCTGAGATGTTGATCTATCGTCCTTCACATTACATTGAACCTATTTGCTGCTCTGCTCACAAATGCTGATATTTCTGTGACTCTGAGAGCCTGGCTCCTGTAGCTTTTGCTCCAGGCGTCATTCTTTTCAGCTCCTTATTAGAGAAAAGCCACTGACCTCTTACCTGGGTTTCCCTATCCAGTTAGGACTCATGAAAGGACAACTCATCTCAAGGCGTCTGTGTGCCTGCTGCCCTTCTAAATCAACCAATATTCTTATAATTTCCACTTCCATCTCAGAATGGAAATATATAGACAAAGTACCATCTTTCTGCTCTTTCTTTTCTGGTTATCAAAGATAACTTACTCCCATTTAAAACGTGGCTATCATCAATGTTATTACTGATGAAGAGGAAATATTCCTAGTATTCGTTTTTAATCACTTCACTCCTTTTTTTCTTGTTAATACATTACTATGTAATATTACTTAGAAAATATAACTCTCATGTTGTATTTCCTATCTACTTTTAGGAAAATCTGGTTTTATTCACTCTACTCTCAATTTTAAATCTGAGTTCTTTGCACAAACAAAGTTTCTTCTTCTTACATTTAGACATATTTTGAACATAACATGTTCAAATTATTTTTAAATGAAGTATTTGGTCACAGCAACAAATGCTGAAGTCTTTCTATTAATGGAAACCTTTCCCAGGGTCCATAGCTTCAGGTGCTTTATAGCTGATGGAAGCAAAACATCATTCTAGAACTTGAATTTAAGAAATTTCCATACAAATTCAAACCAAACAGACAATTGTCACAGATGACACCAAATTTCACAGTTTCTTTCTCTCTCTCTCTTTTTTTCATCTCTGCAAGACTGATTTATGTAAGACTTTTACTTTCATCAATAACCCTGAATAAGAATCCTTCTACGACTCGACATTCATGCTTTTGACCTGGTTTGAAAATAGGGCCAAAAAGCAGTGTACCATGGGAAATGAAAACACCCGTGTGCACAGATGACAGTTCCACAGCATGTGCTCTGTCAGGAGCCAAACTGCACGCGACAGAGGAACAACACTGAGATGATATAGGAGCCATTTGGGGAGGATGAAAAAAGTCTGCGCAATAATAGGGTAGAAGATTTATTATAAGTGACTACAAGATAACTATTTTTGGATGTTATATTATTTTTCAAATCAACACAATTTCCACTCTTGTTATTGCATAACAGGGTTAGGCAAGCCATTAAAAGTGGAACGTGTAAGACCTACTGCTTACATGGGAAGAACAGTGTTGTATGCACCAGGGCCTGCCTCCTTGTCACGTGCCATTTTTTAAAGTACACATCTTTTTGTCCCTAGGTTCCTTCCTCATTCTTCAGAATGCCGAGATTGATGCAGAAAAAACAAAGTTCATAAAGCCTCTGCATAAATAAATTTTTAAAGATATATATATTTAAATTAAAAAAATCTTTTAATTTTATTAAATTAAGATGCACGTTTTATTTCCTTCCTTCTGCTTGCTGTGGGCTTTGTTCATTGTTGTTCCCCTAGTTCTTGTAGATGCAGGGTTATGATGTTTATTTGAGATTTTTCTATCTTTAGGTAGGCCTGTGTTGCTTTGAACTCCCCTCTGAGGACTGCCTTCTCTGTGTCCCATAGGTTTTGGGTTGTGTGTCTTTATTTTCATTTGTTTCCAGGTACTTTGATTTCTTCCTTGATCTAGTTTTTAACCCATTCATTATTTCATAACACGTTATTCAGTCTCCATGTATTTGAATGTTTTTGAGTTTTTTTCTTGAGTTTTTTCTTGAGGTTAGTTTCTAGTTTCAAGCCATTATGATCTTAGAAGATGCTTACACAATGGAATACTAAGTAGCACAAAGAAAGAAGAAGGAATTCCTACCCTTTGCAACAGCACGGATGGAACCGGGCAGCATTATGCTAAGTGAAATAAACTAGTTGATGACAGACAAATACCATATAATCTCATTTATAAGAGGAACCTAATGAACAAAATAAACTAATGAGCAAAACAGAACCAGAGACATGGAAACAGGGAACAGACTGACTGCTGCCTGAGGAAAGGGGAGGGGATGGTGGAAAGAAGGGGAAAGGATTAGTCAAAGAATGCGTATGAATGATCCATGGACATGGACAATGGTGTAAGGATTGATCATGGGAGTAGGGTGTGGGCAAGGCAGAGGAGGGCAAAAGGGGAAAAATTGGTACAACTGTACTAGAATAAACAAGAATTAAAAAGAGTATAAAAATAGTCAATGTAAACTGTAAGTGAAAAAAATTATTCAAATATAAAATAAAATAAAAAATCTATGTTTTATGTAAAAAAAGGGTCAGAGTGTTGAAAAAACATTGATTAAACATTTGAGGAAAGAATTATTTTCATTCACAGCACTGATATAATCCTATCTACATAATCCTATCTACTAATACTATCAACATAAACATATGATGTTTGTGTTGATAGTAGTCTTAGTGGTCCCCCAAATTTTGTTATTGCCCATTTCAGCCTATTCTCACTCCTATCACAAGCCCCAGGCAAAGATGGATCTGCTCCCCGTCTCTAGAGTTTTTCTGTTTCTACATAAATGTAATTGTGCCACACCTCACCCTCTGTGTGTAGCTTCTTTCATTTTAGTGTAATGTTTCTGAGGTTTCGTGTTGCCGTGATGCATTGCATTTCCATCATTGAGTGCTATTCCAGCACATGGACATACTGCAGTTTGTTTTGCATGCATTGTCTCCATTGTTTTTGAACATTTGAATTGTCTCCATTGTTTTTAAATTTTGAACAATGCAACTATGAACATTCACATTACATTAAGTCTTTCTGTAGCCATGACTTATATTTTGAGGGACAGTGGCAGATACTTTGGAGTAAATTTGCTGGATTGTTTAGTAAATGTATGTTTAACTTGAGGAAAGTCTAATCTACTGTCTAAAGTGAAAAACCACATCTAACATGAGGGGTTTTTTTTAAGATTTTATTTATTTATTTTTAGAGAGGGAAGGGAGGGAGGGGGAGAGAGAGAGAGAGAGAGAGAGAGAGAGAGAGAGAGAGAGAGAGAGAGAGAAACATCAGTGTGCGGTTGCTGGGGGCCGTGGCCTGCAACCCAAGCATGTGCCCTGACTGGGAATTGAACCTGCGACACTTTGGTCCGCAGCCCGAGCTCAATCCACTGAGCTACGCCAGCCAGGGCTTTAACATGAGGTTTCTTTCTTTTCTTTTCTTTCTTTCTTTCTTTCTTTCTTCTTTCTTTCTTTCTTTCTTTCTTTCTTTCTTTCTTTCTTTCTTTCTTTCTTTCTTTCTTCCTTCCTTCCTTCCTTCCTTCCTTCCTTCCTTCCTTCCTTCCTTCTTTCCTTCCTTCTTTCTTTTGATGTTGACCATTATTATTAAAGTTGTTTTGCACTGGGTGGTGTGGCTCAGTGGATTGAGCACTGGCCTATGAACCAAAGGGTCACTGGTTCCATTCCCAGTCAGGGCACATGCCTGGGTTGAAGGCCAGGTCTCCAGTGGAAGGCGTTCAAGAGGCAACCACACATTTATGTGTCTCTCCCTCTTTTTCTCCCTCCCTTCCCCTTTCTCTAAAAATAAATAAAATCTTTAAAAGAAATAAAGTTACTTCCTGTTGATATGTATTAGTTAAGTAATTATACTTAGTAACTAGAGTTAATTGAGTCATTTTCCAAACTTGTAACTAGAGATGTGAGAGCCACTATGTTTTTTTCCCCAAACAAATCAAAGCTAACAAAACTCAAGAGCAAGAACATGAGAAGGCTTATATAGCTATACTGTGCAAACTTTAAAACCATAGTCTGTTTTCATTTAATAAATCTGATAACTGTTATGATATGAAAATTACCTTATTTGTATCTTATATATTTTTAAAGTGCATTTCAGATAATTTTTATATTACGAATATTGTATATTTAAATTATATTGTTGAAGAGAGGAAGAAAATACCAAATTATATAATCTGAGCTATAATAAATTTTAATTATTTATGATAATAAAAAATTATTACTACTATTTTATATACCTAAATGGTAAATGATAACAGTTTCTTAAATTACAAGTAAATTTACAGGAGATGCTAAAAAACATCACAGCACTGTATAGGTAAAACAAGTTTCATTTTGTGAAATCAGATAATTTTACCATTCCTACTTAAAAAACTTTTCTTTTAGTTTAAATAATTGTAGCATAAAGTCATTTTTGAATGTTCAGTGTCCAATTTGGACTGGGCTTTGCAAGAAGTAAAGATGAAAAGGTTTAACCTTAAAAGGCAAAGGCACACTTTTTGGCCAGTTGCACAGAATACATGAGTTGCTCTGAGCACTGCGTGTATGGGTGTTCGTGAACATGTAGGAGTGAGAACCATTCATGTTTTCCAGGTTTTGCAATCTCCTAATTATACAAAAGTAAAAGCATCCTCAGAGAAAGGCATGTTAAAAGCTTCCTGAATAAAATGGCATGCTTTTGGTTTGAAAATCTATTCTCTTTAGTCACTCTAGTATCAGAGGGTTTACATTCTATTTCTTATAGTCATAGTCACATGGTGCAAGACAAAGGGGCTGAAGATAAAAAAGAAGCAAGCAAGAGAAACTAAGAAAGAAAGAAAGGAAGTGACTTCTTTGTTTCAGTTCCCAGACCTCTCTCTTTGAAGCGCACTCTGCAGTGGGAAAGGGAGAGGTGAGTGAGAGTGGAGTGTGAGCCACTCGGGCACATCTGGTGCGGAACAATGAGGACCGGATCAGCATCCTCTCCTCAGTGCCAGCTTCCATCCTGATGTGTATGAAACTGCAGCATCCGTGCAGGAAGTGAGCTGAAGTGCTGGCTCTCATGTCCCTCAGAACGTCCTGTGTGTGTTCTTTTGTTCTGCTTCCCTTCCTTTCTTTCTTTTAAGTTACTTGTATTACTTCCTAATACAAGTAACCCAAATGACATGCTTTTTGAAATCTGTGCTTCCATTGGGCACTCATGTTCCTCTTTACAAATTGAGAACAAACTTTTCCATCCTCAAAAAGCATTAAGGTGAGTCAGCAAGTTAAAGGAATGAAGTCACCACTGTCCAAACTGGAACTCACTTATTTACTAAAAAAATATATATTACTAGATTGAACTATTCAGGGTAGAGGCATTATGTAAACCAAGGCCTTTGCTATTTTAAAATTCACTGATCTAGAGTTAAGACCAGAATAAATATGAGTCAATGACTTTGGCAAGTAACTTTACAAAAAAAAAAATAAAGGAGGCTTAGAGAGGTTAACAAAGGTGATGTTTTGCTTATAACCACAATTTCTGAGACTTCTTTGGTATCCCAATATGATGTTAGTTTTCCCTTCCTTTCTAAGTGCACTGCTTATATCCTCATTTATACCTTTATCTTATTTATAACACTTATAGCTCTAATTTTGAATGGTCCCAACTCCACCACAGTTACAAAGAAGATACAGTTTTATTGTTCCTCAAAGGACCATCTTCAAATGGTTTTTCCATCCAGTATCATCTCAGGAGAATCCTATGGTAGGCTGGTCACTTTCAGGTATCATAAAAAAAAATCAACTTAGTCATATTCAACATTACAAATCCAGCGTAACACTCCCTTTTCTCCAGACCAGGTTTGACTAATAATTGGGGTTGGGGGTGGACTTATATACTACTTAACTCCTCCTCTCACTGTTTGGTTTTGCTTTGAAACGGGCAGGAGGGTTTGACACAAGGAGTGTTAGTTCTGTCTTCTCCCTGCTGTAGACCACTGTCAGTCATTGCTCTCCCGCAGGCAGTCTACAACTGGTCATAGGTGATTTCTGTGTGGCAAAGCTTCCAAATGAATGCATTCACGTGGGATTCACATGTGGACTCTTCAGGCACTTACTCATTACTGTTTTCTGACATGGGAATTTAGCTTGACTTCTGATCATTCCTCAGCTCCTTCTTGATGAACCCTTTACCCATAGCCTCTAGAAGTCTGATATATTTGTCCAGTTGCTAGCCTTCTTAGGTGTGGTACTAGCATGCTATTTAAGCCCAGTTACTTCTTTGACCATAACGAAGGCAACGATCCTTGCTAATTCACTCCTGAGGCAACTGGTACAGCACCATGCAACATTTTAAGTACACATCCTATTTCAGTTGCCTGATGTCTGACTTCTAGCTACCTTGCTGTCCTGAAATGACCTTGAGGATGAGGTGGGAGTGATCGTGGTAATGTTTAAATTTTCAAAACCCAGCTTATTGCCTGGTACAAAATAGGGGTTCAAATTAGTGACTAGATGAATTTTCAAATGCATTTTTATAATGAAGAAAAATCCTGAGGTATTGATGATATTATAAAGAAAAAATATAAAATATAACAATTTAATTGAAGTTCATTAAACAACTCTCTTCCTACTATTTAATATTTTAAAAATCTGCATATGAAACCCTATGTTGCTTCAGATGCATTAAGCATTATTTGTGCCATATTTATGCTCCATTTATAATACTCATCAAATTTTGGGAAAAGTTGTGAGTTGTGGAGTCTGTGTGACTGACAGACTTTGGGACACCTTAGCCAAACAGTCACTTCATTTAAATGTCTCAGGTCAGATAAAAGTAGTCCTGTAGCTTTGGAGAAGCATGGATTGTCCCTGGTAAGAGGATGACTGACATTTCTATGGGCCACAACCCATTTCACAGCCTTGATTCTTTGGGCACATAGTTTCTACCCATGAGCATCTGGGACTGTAGGGCAGCCAGCAGGTTTTTGTTGTTGTTGTGTGTTTGTGTGTTTGTTTTGTCTAGGCAAGAGCATATGGAAAACATATAGTAGTAGCAACTTCATGTTTGATTAGTTATAAAATTCCTTATACAGTAATCCCTAACCCTATTGGTTTATTCTGACTTTTTAAATTAAAAATAAAAAATAGTAAAGCTGCATTTGCTAAATTAGTATTTTTGTTTTACCTTTATGTAAGTTTTCCTTAACCATCCCTGATTTCCACTCTCCACTGTCAAATCATCTCTTTGGTAATAAAAAGAAATAACAGGCAACCGTCTCAGTTAACAAAGCATTTTAGAAGCCATTCTCAATATCAGTGGAAACAAAGACCAGGGCCTCTTGTGACTTCGAGACAAAACAATTAAGACCACATGGATTCCAGTCTCTACTTTCTCACTTTCTCACTGGGGATCTTAGGACCATAACCAAGTCTTGTTACATCTCAGTTTCCTCATCAGGAAAGTGATGAGGAAAATAATATAACTTACCACATGGATTCGTTAAACAGATCCAAGGACTAAACTAATTTATCAACAGGTCAAAAGGCTGGATTATTAACATTTTACCAAAGATGTACATTTGTTTGTTTTAAGAACTCTGTTCAAAATCGTATATAACATGAGAAACATCAGTTTAATTTCATTTCCCATGTTGTTTCTAGATTGGAAATCCGGGGCATAAAAAGTGGTTTGCTGATAGAGATATGCATTCCCTTTGCTCACTGCAAATACTCTGAGTGTTGAAAGTACCCGAGGGATACCCCACCGGCTATGGCTCCAGAAGGGTACCCTCTGCTCACTGAGCCTCCTCCTGAGCAAAGCTTCTCTAGGTGCACAACACCTTTTAGCTGAAAACATGCTATGAGTTGACTAAAACTGAAAATTTGTCAAACCAGGGATTACTATCCCCATTTTCCAGATAAGGAAAATGAAGCCAAAGAGGTTAACTGAAGTACACCAAGTCACATGATATTTAATAGCAAAGTAAGGATTAGGACCCCAGTCCTCTGGTTTGCAATCCCATGCTCTATCTGCTGTGTTAGCAGAGAGCCGGAAAGGTTATCATCACAACAGAAGGAAAGTTAATTCAGCTGCAGATTGATTAACCTAAAGGGGAATCCAATCAATGTTGGTAGAGAGCCAGGAGAAGCACTTTTCTGTCTACACTGATGTTTTTAACAGCACAGTCTCTCCCATCTGGATGAGAATCAGAATTCCAAATATCAGAACAAGCTAAATTTCTCTTTCCTCTCTGTAGCTGCATCTGTCTACTTTGGGGGTAGATATACATGTTGCTAAAATTTCTAGCTGGCAGCTTGGAGTAACTTGTTCATTATACTGAGTTTTGTGGCCATCCTCAGCATCTCTTTTGGAGTAGAATGCTGGCTCACATTCAGGAAATGGCATTTTAAGTGTGGCCTTACTGACTTGAACTGGAGAGCTTGTTTTGCTTAAAATCCCAGGGAATCAATGTCCAGGCAAAACCAGGAGGATGAGATTTTATGATGACTATTGGTATATAAAACATGTATGTTCCTTTTATTTTCATAATGAATAGTCATAATTTAAAGCCATATATCTGTTGCAATTTTGCTTTGTATTGCCATAATGCCCTTAAAATTTTTTTTCATGCTTAATTTTTCTTTTTGAAAAGGCTGAGTATTCATTTTGCATTATTGGAATATGTGTGCTTCTCTTAGCAGACATATCTATATTTTCATTTATTATAATAATCATTTTTTTCTTATTAAATCTGAAAGCCCTCCCACCTTACTGTTCAATATATCCAAAGCACTTCACAGTGGGTGCTCACACATGCCTGATTTCATTTGATTCTCACAACATCCTATCAAGCAGAACTTTGTAAACGACTTTGTGTGACACTGCAAACCTGTACACAAGAATGTGAGATTTTGCTTTTGGGGACAAACATTTTGCCTTGAATATTGACTGCACGGTTTGTAAATACGAAAGCAATTGGGATAGCCCTTTTATTCACAACTTCCTAACTTCAGATGGTTTACCACAAATGTTTACACTGTCAAAGTTTAGATAAAGTCTCTATTTTCGAAGAGCAATTAGAAAATGAGAAACAATGCTAATATTATTTAAGGAAAACATTGGGCCACTTTATATTTTTGTCAGTTTCTTGAAATATTACTAATACTTAATTTGAAGAGATTATGCAGTATATTTTCTGTTTATGCAACACAGGGTCAAGTTCTATTTTGATTTGGAAACTATTTATTTAACAGCTACTGCTTTGGTTTTCATGGTGATTTTAGGTAAATATCAACAGAAAAATGACATAATTCTGCAATCTAACCTGTCTCTTTAAGATGTGCAACAAGGGCCAGGAGCAAAGAATCTGCAATATTCTTTATAATTTCATGGGGTCTTCTGAGGAAATGTGCCAATTTTATGGGGACTCGTAGGGAAAAATTTTGATTTCATGTGGATTCGAGTGAAAAGGTAAATTTCATGGGATTTCTAAAAATGGCTGGATTTCTCAGGATCCATGAAATCTATGACAGCCATGGAGAAAATGCACTGCTCTTGTCAGGGAGTAAATTTTAGTGCAGTTTGGCAAACTTTATTTCTTATACACCTGCTGTGATATACATTACACATTTTGAGTGTTTTTGATAATTTATAGATGTGTGTGAATACTAAAGGTAGTACTTTGTGTAAGTAACCACACTGGTTACTTTGTCAGTTGCTTACAGTATATGTTGTGTGTTCACTCACCCACATGTGACTCATGTGTCACTTACATTGGAGTCAAGTTCAGGATGGTGGTGCTTAGAGTTTTGGTGATCCTAGTCAGAGAATGGAGAGACACCTCTCACTCCTTTTGCCATAGTCTTCATTGGGTCATAGGATGTTAGGGTTAGAAGAGACCCTAGACATCATCCAGTGCAACAGTTCTTTACGGGTGTTCCCGGGTCTGAACATCTATCTGATCAGAGTGCCCTGAAGAACTTGTTAAAAAGCCAAATTCCTTAGCCTTCCCCCAGACTATCTGACCCAGATTCTCAGAGGGTAGAGCTTGAGACTCTGCCTTTAAAATTCAACCATTTGACTAGTTCTGATTCTGATGCATACTCCAGTTTGAGAGCCATGATTCAAATCCAGTTTTCTTCCCAGCTCAGAACTGACTACTGCATTGTCTCTCATGACTTCTAGATATTCTCTAAGAACTCCCTTTATAGAAAGGCTGGGGCTTGGCGAGGTGCCATTTCCTGAGCTTGTGTCTGGAACTGGGGGGTGGCCACAGGGAAGGCTGCTGGGGAAGAAAAAATGTCAATGCTTAAGTCTGGAAGCTTATACTTGTGGAAGCACAATGAATACAACAGTGATTGTAATGTAATCATTGGTTTATTCAGCCTCTTAAAGAAAGAACTTTGATGTTTCTCAATAAAAATATTTATATTTCTTAGCATGACCTACAAAAATCTTCAAGATATGCTCCTACATATATATCTTGCCTCATCACTCATGATCTTCCACCACTTTGCATTTCAGCCATATCTAAACCTTGCTTTACAATTCCTAGAACCTATCCTACTACCTCTACCCTTGGACATACTGGAAAAACCATTTCTGTTATCACCACCCCTGTGACTCTTGCTCATTCTATACAATTCAACTGAGATTGTCATCAAATTCATTGAAAATCTATCAGTGGCCCCGAGACTGGATTAAAAGCCTTCCTCTATTCAGTCTCTAGCATAGCACTTATTTCACAATGCTGCATTTTTGACTGTAAGCTTCTTGAGGAAAGACAATCAAGCATGTTTATTTTTATGTGGTTAGCATCTGTCAGAGTGCTTGACTCAGAGCAGACACTCAAAGAACAGATAAAGATCCAAGATGTTCACTAATCATCAACATAGTCACTACAATAGTTATTAAAAAGCCTTTGGGTGGTGGTTTTTAATGATAACTCTTCTGTATTTTGAGCCCTAATCCTTATTAAGTGCAGTATTTTGAAATAAATCCTCATATAGTTTTCTACTGATTTCTTCTTCCTTGTTTCTAAATAGTTTTCCTTCTTGATGACAGTCCTGGAGTTCTGACTTGCCATCCTCACATTCCCAATTTCTGAGTATTGGGATGTGAAAGTTGGAGAGTGAAGAGAGCTGATAGGAGAAATATTGATTCATTTGAAATATGGTGTTGGAGGAGAGCCTTGACTGTCCTGGACCACCAGAAAGAGGAACACATGGGTCCTAGAGCAAATCGACCCTAAAACTTGCTGGAAGCAAAATGACAAAACTGAAGCTGTCCTGCTTCCAGCACATCATGAGAAGGCATGATTCTCTGGAAAAGACAACAATGCTGGGAAAAATAGAAGGCAGCAGGAAAAGAGGAAGACCAAATATCAGATGGATTGACTCCTTAAAAGAAGCCATAGGCATGAGTCTATAGGAGTTGAGGACAGCACACTGCGGGCATCACTCATTCATAAGGTTACCAGGAGTCAGCTGAGTCATGGCACATAACACATACTCTCACTGACCACTGGTCTAGGCCACTTCTCTGAGAGTCAAGAGGAATTGACTTCTGGTCCTGGATTTACTTCATTCCAGACTCATTGTTTGGCAAAAAAAAATGATCATCAATTCTCTGAGTCCTAATTTTCTCATCAACACAAAACAGAATTTTACTTCACAGGGTTATTGTTATATAGACCAAATGTCCTGTGTCCACAGAAAATGTTGAAAAAAATGTTCAGATGAGTTGTAAGATACAATATAATAGTAAAATATTATAATAATTATTTTGAATGTGTCATTGTTTACTAGTATAACCTCTAGTCCTAATTTTGTAAAAATAAAAATTGCCCAAATCACTTGATATATAGTGATTTACTGAGCTTTTAAAAAAATTTTTTCAGGACACCTTACCATTCAATTTTGCTGGATACATTCTTAAGAAACCTCCAAAATGTCATCAGTGCTTTGGGTGCTTGTAAAATAAGTGATTTTCTAAAAAATAAGCCCTTAAGTTGCAAGAGATAAGCAGTACAATAAATAAATATTAAAAATATAAAATTTCAAATGCATTTCTTTAAAATAATAGCCTGACATTATTTTGGTGACTTCAAATATATTCTAAATAAAATAAATTCAACAATAACAATGAAAAAAAACTGAACATGTTACCAATACTTAGATCTATTTTTCCTTCCAATAGAGCCATGGCACGATTTTAAAGAAATTTACGTCATAGAGCTTCATAGCTTGTTGTTGTTCTTCTTTCTGGCATAATTACATCCATGTTATTATTTTCCTTTTAGAATCAGAATTTCTATTGTTGCTACTTCCTGGTACAGATTTCACTGCTGAATTCTGGGAACATCAACCTTGACAATCAAAAGTGCTCATTCAAGGGCTCCCACTCCCTTGAGACATGATCAGAACATGGAGCTAAATTTGGGGTTCTAATTTCTACCCCCAAATACCAATAGACTGAAAGCACACTTAGACTGCATGCAAGATTCATGACAACCCAGGGACTGGCTAACATTGTATTAGGTATGTGAAGATCCACACTGCTTTCTACATAACTCAGGGCAGAATAGGAATTGCTTTGTAAGTACCCTGTCTGTTTTAAAGTTTTCTTTTAACCCAGTGACTTTGAAATTTCTCAGTATATTGTGTGTGTGTGTGTGTGTGTGTGTGTGTGTGTATGTAAAGAGAGTCAGACAGAAGGGAGCTGACATTAAATCTTTTCAGCTCTTTATACCAAAGTGCTTCTTGCATTTTATCTCATATCTCCTCCTATAAGCTAAAGATTTGAACAGTTCCTCTTTTCTCACCAAATTTAAGGGATTGGACGCTGCAAGGATAACCACCACCTACTGGATCTTAAGTGCTTTACTCAGTGTATAGAAGGTAAATGCAGGAGTTTTTATTGCCTCCAATGTTATTATTTGACCCTAGTCCATTTTGTTAGAGTCCCTGGGTGCCCAAGTCCCTGGATATTTTTGGAGAAACATTTGAAATCTTCATTTCAAAAGCAAATGAAAGAATAGTATTTGGAAAAATATTTCCTGTAGTTTTAACAAGATATTATTTATTTATTTTTAAACAGGGAGGGAGGGAGGGAGAACGAGAGCAATTCAAACATCAATGTGTGGTTGCCTCTCACATATACCTTACTGGGGGCTTGGCCCACAACCCAAGCATTTGTCCTGACTGGGAATCCAACCCACAACCCAAGGACATTCCAATCAGTTGAGCCACACCATCCAGGGCAACAAATGCAATTTTGGATGGGCAGAAATGGCCTCAGGAAGGTTAGGTAAGATACTGAAGTCAAATAGTTGATATGTAGTAGACCCAAAATTGGAAACAAATTTTGTGTGATTCCAAAGCCTGTGCTTTTCCCACCGATCCTGATGTCTCATAGAAAGGAAAGAAATTGATGAACCTGACCTAGACAGTGAACAATGGTGATTTATTTTCCAGTTTCCTGGATTCGGAGTAATTCTTCTATGAAATGGTGATAATGGCATTGTATTATGCTTCAGGGTGTCAAATAGAGTAAACACTGGTAAATTTTTAACTGGGACCACTACAAAATTTGGAATCTTTACCTCTTACCTATTCAGTCTTTCTCTCGACTGATTTCCCCTCCCCTTACCTCAGGTTGTGCTCTGTGTTAGCATTTTCTTATCAAGACACTTCCTTTCTCAACTCACTTGCTGTGTGGCATTATGAAACAATGAGGTAGATAAGTAGTTTTATAGGAAAAGGAATGGAACTATTATAGGTCATTTAGGGCCTTCTCATGGATTAAAAATGATGAATGAGGTATTTTGGTAACACAACTGTATTGTAACTCTTAATTAAACAAAAACTTATTACAAAACAGATCAGAAATGAAAAAAAAATCATTTTGCACGTGCTTCAACTTTATGTCCTGGTTCACAAATACCTTGAGTCAGGTGAATTTTAATCTCTTATTTGCCACTGAAAATAATGTAAGCCATTATCTGGCTGGAAGCAAAAGGTAGGCACTTCTGTAGGAGAGAGCTTTATTTATATATTTACTTGGTCATATTTACTCAACCTTATCCCAGAGGACTGTGTTTGGGGCTTCAGAAAGGTTCTAAAGATAGAGAGTCAAACATACGCCATGCAAGATTTCCCTGTCACTGTCAGTTTTTTTTTCCCCCTGAGGAATATACAAGAATAATAAAGTCCCATTGCCTTTTTTTTTTTTTTACCAGATTTTAAACTCTGTGAGGGTGTAATAGGATGCAGTCAGGGGGCCCCCAGGTAGGGATTTGTAATGGGGTACAGAACACAGGGTGTCCAGGAAATATTAAAAATATGGGATGTCCTCACCCCTGCAGGTCTGAACTGGGAGATGGGATGCATGGAGCAAGGCCATTGAGAGTTGTTTTGCATAGCAACAGTTTTGCAAATAACCTCAGATATGGTCATTTAACATACCTGTAAGTTTTAACTGTTTTTATGGATATGTTAAATAAATGTGGCCATGCTTTGAGTCAGGAGGGTGGGAGTGGCTTCCACCCAGGATGTAACTGGGAGGCAATTCCCCCTGGCTACAGAGCCTGTGTGAGATCTTGGAGATGATTGGCTTCATACCATGGGGCCATGTCTGCCCGAACTTACTATGGCAGCCCAGAAAGGCTGGAAAAATATGGGAATGCTGACAGGTGTAACTGATTGTGGGAGGAGTCAGAAATGGGGTATAGAGGAAGATTGGTGCTGGGCTTTAAACCCAGGTGTGGCAGCCATACTGGATGGTTGGGACCATGCAGCTTTGGGGCTCCCTTTGCCACATGGCTTAGGAAGCTGGGAAGCAAGATATAGCAGTGATGCAGAGCTTTCTCTTAGCAGTTTGGAAGAATGCAGGAGAGATGCTGTGGGAAGGAAGGCGGTGAAGGGACTTGCTGGTGGACCATGAGAAGGTGCCATGTGGGTTTAGATTAAGAACTGGAGATCACCAAGGCAAGACAGGTGATGGTGCTGAGAACCAAGGGGCTGCCTGAACCATGGTGGACTTCTAGCTCTTTTCCTGAGATACAGTACCCTGGACTGGGCAGAGGGGGAAGGAAGGACTGTGTGCATTTGTGGGTATTCTAAAGGATTTTAGTATTTTAATGGAGGCATTAAGTCATTACTCTAAGTCTGTATAACTTTTTAAATAAATAATTCCTTTCCTTTTCACCAATCTTTGGCATTGAGAGAAGTCCTTCCCTGGTGGTGGGTAAGGTGGACCTAGTATTGGGGGAACCCCCGGAGCACAAGGAGGGGTCCATTTGGTAATAAAATATCATTCACCCCCCTCCAGTTCTGTTCTGTAACAAGGGCACAGAATTATTTATTCACACAGGTTGTCAGTTTTGAGGATTTCATTACATGTCAGGCACTGTTCTAGGTGCCAGAGGGTAACACAAAAACACAACCAAAACCTTCAGTAAGTAGCTAGTATTCGTGTGTGTGTGTGGTGTGGGGACAGAGGAAGTATTTATGTGTATTTATGTGTATATGATATATGGAAAGAGGGGAAAAGTTGATAGAAAAATAAATATCATACCTATCAGATGCCATAAATGGATGCCAATGGCGATGAGTCCCATAAAGGAAAATAGAGCCAGGGTAAGGAATTAGAGAGTGGTTGAGGGAGGCAAGGTAGTTCCTGTCTTAGACTGAATAGTCAAAGGAGCCTCTGAGAGATCATCTATTTTTTTTAAAGCAGAGACTTGAATAACATAAAGGATTGAGCCCTTTAGTTATCTGAGTAAGAACATTGTAAGCAGAGGCAACAGTTGAAAAAGCACTTTGAATCAGTGAAGCCAGAAAAGCCAGCATTTGTGCTGCATGTCACTGCCAGACCAATAAGCAGAAGCAGGGATTGAATCTTTATGGGCAATTTATTCAGATGCTGGTGATCTGAGGAGACTGAGGGTTTGTACCCTGATGGACTGTCTTAAATTCTATTTTAAACTGACCCTCTTTATAAGGAGAAGTGTAGGTAAAGGGTTGGGAATTCAGGGGAAAAATTAATCAGATAAAAGCTGCAGCATTCTTTCATTCATGGCCTGAGTGGTGGTCTTTACCTGTGCTCTGGGGGTGGATATCTCATCCCGGAGTACAATGGCCCATAGACCATCTCGATGGCTTGCAGTCCTCCTGAGGTACAAAGGTGGAACTGCTTATGGTTCCCTGAAGTCAAGGTGGGTCATACCACTAGTTCCTGGAATAATAGCTGTTCACATGCATTGATTACTAAACTTATTAGCAATTACCTAAAGTAAAATTTTCTAACTCTTGAGTACCCCAGAAGCAGGATCATGTCCAACATTTTCTGCAACAGTGAAGCCAGTGTGGATAGAATTGAGGAATGGGGAAAGGAAAGACAACACAGAGGGCTAGACTATAGAGGATCTTCTAGGCCATGGGAAATATTTTAGATTTTACTTTGAATGAAATGGGAAACATTAGAGAGTTTTGTTTGGGCAAAGAGGGCTCACCCTAGCTGCTGTGTTCAGAACAGACCAGAGGAGCAAGCTTGGAATTTCATTATCTTTTTTTGCTGCCTCTGGATAAACATATATGGTTATAGAGGAAATTGAGTAAGATAATACCCATAAAGAGTAATTCACTGACTTAATATACCCTAAGATCCTAGAACATGGAAGTATTCAGTGTGCTAGCTTGGGGCCAGCACAATTAAGTGGTGTAGAGACGAGCTTGGACATTTCACTATCTAGGTTCAATCCTAGCTCCATTTTCTATTTGTGTGATTTTGGAAAAGTTACCTAACTCCTACATGTCTCGAATTCTTCATTTGTAAAGTGTGAAAAATAATACAATGTCTACTTCATAGAATCATTGTGAAGATTAAAATAAGTCCTGTCTTGCACATAGTATATACTCTATGTAGGTTTTCAGTATCACTGTATAGCATTTACATGTGGTCTGTCTCCTGGATTCATGTACCAAATTGTGTAAGCATCATTACTCTCATCTTGTAGATAAGGGTATTAAGGTTCAGAGAAGTGAAGTGACTTGCCCAAGATCACCTAGCCAGAAAGCAGTGGGGTTGGGATTGAACCCAGATCTTCCAACTCCAAGTTCTCTCTTCATTATGCTCTGCTGCGTTTGGATATTTGTGTTAAGTCTATGAGGAGCTCAAGGTAAGGCCTCTTAACTCTCAGATTATTCTTTCTATTTTATCATAGCTCTTAATAAAACCTTTGTATAATGCATGAATACATCATTAATAAAAGAAATGACATGAGAAAGGGGGACCCTTTAGAAAGAAGATAACAAATTTAGGTTGCTAGTGCATGAAACGTGGATTAGGAGGCCGGATACCAGTTGTTGACACATTGTACAATTCTGAGAAAATTACCTAACATCTTGAGTCCTTGGTTTCTTCATATGCTAAATGAAATCTCAGTATATTCTCATATCTGCTGGCTAGATTTGTGAAAAAATAAGCCAAGATAAAGATGGAAACATTTAGGGGAAAAATGCTACATATACCACATGTGTTGCTACTATTAAACTTCTTTAAGAAAATTCAGATCTAGACACCTCTAAAATAACTTCTGGGGTTGGTTAGTAAGCATTTGCTCAAAAACTTGAATTCTTTCAACATCTTCTAGTGGCTTAAATTCATGGGAATTTTTCAAACTAGCTTAGAGAAAGTTGTCCAGTCCCACCTTCATTTTTCATAGTAGAAGAAATCACCCAGTATTCTTTCCCAACCATTGGTACCATGTAAACTTGAACATCCCACTCCCACCTAGGAAACAATAAACAAAACATTTTATTGATTTCAAGAAACATCTACTGAGTACCTATTATATACCAGTTACTATACTAAGGGAAGACAAAAAAGATAAGATCATTCTTGACCTCTTGGTGCTCAGAATCTAATGGGGGATAGTTCCGTAAACCATGTGGAGACCACATGTGTTATCAGCTGTAATAGGGATTTTAACTAAGTGCTTTGGGAGTATAGTGTAAAGTATGCTTTAACTCATGTTGGATGGGGGCGGTCAAGGAAGACATGTCAAAATGATACTTAAAGTAAGTCTTGACACATAGGGATAGGTTTTGGAGGAGAATTTTTGTAGCGTCACCAAGGCACAAGAAAGTGTGTTGCCCTCAAGGACATTAAAAGGCTCAGGAAAGGCGAAATGGAGCAGAGGAAGTAATGAGAGGGGATGGGATTGAACATGGAAGCAGAGCCTAGAGAATTGTTTCTGGTGGCTGATACAGTAAAAGGCCTGGTAGAAGCTGGACAGTAATGTGATCAGATTTGATTTATACAAAACCTTGCTAATGGAAGCCTTGGAGAAGAGCAGAACACCACTTAAAGAGATTGAGTGGAATATGATTGAAGTAAAGACTAAGGCCATGAAACTGAGAAATGGAAACTAAATCTAAAAAAAATTTGAAGTAGAATGTATAGAACTGTTGACTGATTGAATATGGATGCTGAAGAAAAAAGAAAAATTTAGAATTATCTCTTCATTTATAAGTTGCCACTAATGGAGGCAAAATAGAAGGAAGAGGAATTGGAGAGTGGAAGATGGGAGAAGTGATTGCAGGTCAATGAATTACAGTTATGTATGTAGTTAGTCTGGGGTTTGTGAGGGACCGTCAGACAATGTATCACAGACAGTTTCATTTGAAGTTTTAGGAATCAAAGGTTTGGAATGGAAATACACAATTGGGAAGTGTGTAATGTGGGTGATAAATTATATTTAGAGATCACTTAAGGAATCTCAGAAGAAATAACGAAGTGGAAAGAAACAGAGTAATGAGATA
Source organism: Phyllostomus discolor (assembly GCF_004126475.2). Classification (NCBI taxonomy): domain Eukaryota; kingdom Metazoa; phylum Chordata; class Mammalia; order Chiroptera; family Phyllostomidae; genus Phyllostomus; species Phyllostomus discolor. The sequence goes on from NC_040903.2 coordinate 85,945,366, forward strand.
ATCTTGGAAACACAGACCTGAAGGAGTACTTAAAGCAAGAGGAATCCATGGAACAAAAGAAGTCTAGACAGGGATGCGGGAGAACAATGCAGAAGCAGTGATATCTCTGAAGCAAAAGGAAGCAGGAATTTAAAGCAGACTTAAACTGCAAGAATGCCCCACACCAAAAATGTTCTTTGGGTTTGGCTATTGGGATGTCATTAGTGACTTTTTCAGAGCAGTTTCTGTGTACTGGTGAAGCCGGAAGCCAAATTGCAGAGGCTGGGCCTTTAATGGGGGCTGGCGACTGTGAAGAGGCAGAGCCATAAGTGTGTGCTTTTTTTTTCTTTTTCAGAGAGAATTTTCTTTATGAAGGGATGAGACACAATTATAACTAGGAAAGGGGCATTTTGCAGGGACATATTTGAACATATTTATAGGTTGAAGAAAGAAAGAGATTGACATTTTTTAAGATTTTATTTATTTATTTTTTAGAGAGGGAAGGGAGGAGGAGGAGGAAGAGAGAGAGAGAGAGAGAGAGAGAGAGAGAAAGAGAGAGAGAGAGAGAGAGAGAGAGAGAGAGACATCAATGTGCAGTTGCTGGGGGTCAAGGCCTGCAACCCAGGTATGTGGCCTGACTGGGAATCGAACCTGTGACACTTTGGTTCACAGGCCGTGCTCAATCCACTGAGCTACACCAGCCAGGGCGAGATTGACATTTTAAAAGAGAAGAGATATTTAACAGAGCAATGTCTTATGGATGAGGAAGGTTGAATTAGATTGAGGGAAAAAAAGACTTCTTCCTGTGATACTGGACTTCCGCCCCACGGGTGCACTGAGATGACTCAAGCATCCATTGCTGTCTGAATTTTTATATCTTTTCATGTTCAGAGAAAGTGTAGACTCACAGAGAAAAACAAGTATTGGTTTGTCAAAATAATCCATAACAATAATAGATGAAAATATGGTAAAACTGTGGTAGGTATGGGGTGCTTTTGAATTCTACCCTCTCTCCAGAAGGTAAGAGCAAGTCAGGTGGTTGGAGAAAGGTCAGAGGCAATGTGGGACTGACCGGCTGAGATAAACACTCAGTCTTATCTGATGTTTATCAGCACTGAACCTGAACTCAAGACTTGGAGGTTTGCCCAGCAGCACATCTGATCTGTCTCATGTGTTCTCCGATAGGCAAATAAGTCAGGATCAGACAGTGGCAGATACCACGGCATATGCATATTTATAATATTGCAAACTTGCCATCCAGCTGACTAAGCCAAATTAAGCACGTAAGAAATGAAAAGCTTAAATGGAAGCTGATGTTTTCAGGATTCCAGGATGTGGCTATGCCAGATCAGTGTGTTAGCTTAATGAGGAAGAGCAGCTCACATTTCAGGAAGGAAAGCAGCCGCGTTATCCCAGCAAATACATCCACCCTCCTGCAGATTCTGTGCCTGTAGACACCCTCCCTCACCCTGCCCTGCCTCCCACAGCACTCTCTGGACTCCTTGTGAAAATCCACTCAGGGTATAGCTATTGCCTGTCTGATGTGGGAAGCCTTTTCTGCAGACCACAGTCAGTAATTACTCTGTAAATACATTGCTGCTGAATCCCTTTAATGCACAGTTCTTTGTTCCTTTCTGTTCATGTTCTGTTTTTTTTTCTTTTGAGACATTTCCTCCTCTTCCTTCTCAATGCTCAGCAGAGTTTTAGGCACTTCAAGTATTATCTCTTCTAATCTTGTCCTAATGAATGCAAAGATAATTTTTCTTCCCTCTCTTCCCAGTTATAAACATTGATATATCATTTATCATTTTGTTGCCATTTCTGTACTTTTCCAAGTCTTTGATATTATTTCTTGAATAATATACTTGAAACCTTGCACACTATTCCAATAGCCTACTATACAGCGATTAGGTCCATAGGTCCTGCTATATGTCCTTTGTTGTCTCGAATGTTTTAGATGACACTGAAGCAGTGGTTTCAAATTTTGCTTCCTTCTGTCTCTAAATCTCTCTCTTGGTTCATATATGCTGCCTTAGTCTGTTTAAGCTGTTATAACAAGAATACCTAGACTGAGTGGCTTAAACAACAAACATTTAATTCTCACAGTTCTGGAGGATGAGATGTACAAGAACAAGGAGCTGGGCAATTCTGTATCTGGTGAGAGTTCTCTTCCTCGATTCATATTTTTTTCTCTGTGTTCTCACATGCAGAAAGATGAGAGGTCTCTCTGGGGACACTAGACCCATTCCTGAGGGCTCCACCCATTCTTAGTTACCTCCCTTAGGCCCCACCTACTAATACTATCACACTGGGGGTTAGAATTTCAACAGAAGAGCTTTGGGGCCACACAGATATTTAGTCTATAACATCTGGTAAACAGCTTGTGAGCCTTTTAGGCTTTATTCTCTGTAGCTTTCACATGCATTTACTGCTCTTTCTATAGTAACATGCTCCTAGGCTGAACTCATACCTAAATCATTCAAATTCTCATTTTTAGAATGTTTGAGCAGTCCATTGTCCCAGACTCAGTGACGATCCCATACCACATGTGTTCCATTTGTTTTTTCTTGCATAGCTTTCTGTCTATCACAAATCCCAGCCTGAATATAGAAAAGGACTTCACTTATCAAAGTGTGTAGTATGTGAAAAATGTTAAAGTTCTTCCAAAGAGAATTTATGATTGGAGTCCATTATATCAATGTTTCTCCGAGTGAAATACTATCTCTTTTAATCTCTTCCTTACCCACTAAAGTTAGAAATCCTAGCTGTTCTCGTTACCTCAACTTATCACTAAGCCAAACTGAGTTGCAGAACTAGATGGTGGGAAATTTCTGTGCCAGATGCCAACCTGACATAGTTAGGAGCCTCTGAGTTCCTTCCCCTCATCTTACCAAACTTGAAACAGAGAGACTTGGACTGGTCCAAAGGCTGAGGAATTGCCCTGGCTGGCACATAACATCTGTATTTTCATTTCCTATACGCATCAGTTAATCCCCAAATGGACTTATCTCCTATTAAAAGCAACATGTACTACACTTACCTTTCTGTCTGGGAAAGAATGTTTTATGTGCAGCTCTCCACTGATGCATTTGGTAAAATCAAGCTCCCTGGGAGACAGTAACATTTTGCCTTTGTCTCATTTGAGTGAGATAAGGAAGGAAAGAGGTCCAACAAAGGAATATTCTGGGAAGAAAGTCTATTCCCTAATAGTTCCAGTTTATATATAGAACCTCAAGAACCTCATGAATTTTAAAAAGGATTTAATTTGGAAGCATGTACATATTTTATCTTTCAGAGATGTGGTGGTATCTTTATGCAAAAACTCCAAAGAGAGGATACTTTTAGGGCAGTAACTGTAATGATTTGCTCTAATTATATCTCTCACACTGCAGAGCAAGTCTCCACAAACACAAAGGGCTGAAGTTGCTGCTGGAGCACTCTGGCAGTCTGTGCATTTATTGTGGGGACAGTGAAGGGTTGGGAGTGTTAACCTGCAAGGTGGGGAATGGTAGTAGTTGAGGGAAGTTTTCCAGTGCCCTCTGCCCAAATCCTGCGAAGCCTATTGTTATGGGAAGAAAGGAAGAGACTTTATGTCAGTCAGTCCTTGAGCAGCAGTGGAAATGAGGAAATCCACACTGCACTTTATCTAGGACACCACGATCTTGAGAAGGATTCCCATGGGACAAAACCAGGCTGTGGTCCTTTCCATGCATGGTGTGGCGGTGGCTAACATGGTGGCAGCAACACAGCCTCTGAAAGCAGACACAAAGGAGGTGAATCCTTGTCCTTATCTATTCCTTTTTCTCTGACTGGTGGCTGGGAAAATATATTACTTACATAGTTGTGAAGAGAAACTTAAACTTATTCAAGACAATCTAACAAACACTTATTTGGCCCCCTCTATGTATCAGACACTTTGCTGCATGCTGCTGGAGATCCAGAGGAGCAACACAGGGTTCTGCCTTCAACTTGTGTTTTGGAATGTTATGCTTGTTTGAGAGACCCATGTTTTTCATGAGGTGATGTGTAAGCCCTCACACAAATAGACTCTGACTAATTAAAACCACAAGTTTATACAAGTTGCTGATGAAGTACCATGTGTTCTATTTTCTGTCCAAATATCACAGTATCACAGTGGCAATTGCAACCTGGTCAACCCCTTAGAGAAACTTGAGACCACAAGGCATGCATAGTCTGGTTGTGAACTAGTTACCTGTTTAAAGAATATATAACTTCATACCACTGTAGTAATGAGAATGAAGGTAAGGCTTTTTGACTCAGAGCTTTCACATGACTTACTTATGCCTGAGGAGATTTCAAGTTCAAGGGGTAAACAGCAAAACAATTAGAATCACAACAGCATAAGCAAGGAGTAGATCAACTTTGTTACAAAAACTGATGAAAATAAAAGAATCAGAGCTAAGGGGAAAATCTTGCTTAGATTATACTGAATGTTTGTCATGTTTACAATCACCCTCCCATATTTCTATTAAAATGTGGTTGTTTGTGTGTGTGTGTGCTTTATTTTTTGACTTTCAGTTTTTAGTGTCTTTTTTTCCATGAAGAGAAAGGAACATACCCAAGGACAAGAATGCTGTACTGGAGCCAAGGTTGTCACTTAGATATTTTTGGCTTCCAATTCTCTGCTGAGTCCATTAGACTATGTCTCTTAGTTCTATATTTGAATATTCGTCCTCTGTGTGCTTACATACTCAAAATGATAAAATACATTTTCCTTTTTATGTTACTAATGCAGAAGAGGTATTTTTCAGTTTTGTTGACCTACAGCACTGTAAACATGGCAAATAACTGCTTTCAATAAATTGTGTTCAAGACATGCCTTAAATGGTTGTTAAAAAATAGGAATGCAAAGGCTAATACCAGTAATGCTAAAAGAAACTCTGGCTTTAAAAGTGAGAAACTCAATCACAGAAAAAAAGCAAAAGAATTTGGGGACAATACAATGTATGGCAGTACTGATGGAAAATTCTGTTCCACGGTATTATTACAAATTAGGTAAAGTTTTTTGCAACATACTTTGCTGCTAAGATAATGGGGGAGTGGTTCTGGGATTTCCAATTCTCATTGACTTTGGAGGTTACAACATGAAACTTAGATCACTTTGACATTTGTAAATGATGAATAACAAGACTGCTAAGTCAACAGTTTACACACTGGACCCAGCCCAAGTAGCTTCTTCTTTTTTTTAATTGAATTTACTGGGGTGGCTTTGGTTCACAAAACCATACAGGTTTCAAGTGTACAATTCAACAGAACATGATCTGAACACTGCACTGTGTGCCCATCACCATAGGCAAAGTGTCTGTCTCTCCCGATTTGCCCACCTCCACCTACCCCACCTCCTTTCCCTCTGGTTATCACCACTACACTGTTGGTAATCCCTTCCCCTTCTTTTATCCATTTTCCCAATCACCCTCCTCCCCTCTGACAACTGTCTGTTGCATATATCCATGCTTCTGTTCCTATTTTGTTCATTAGATTTCACATATAAATGAGATCCTTTGGCATTTGTCTTCCTCCCCCTGGTTTATTTCACTTGGCATAATAATCTCCAGGTCCATCCATGTTTCAAAGAGTAAGATTTCCTTCTTTTATGGCTGAGTAATATTCCATTATGTAAATGTATCACAGTTTTTTCTTTTGTTGTCCTAACCCAAGAACATGTTTACTGATTTTAGAAAGAGGGAAAGGAAGGAAGAGCGAGGGAGAGAAACATCAGTTTGAAAGAGAAACATTGATCAGTTGCCTATTGGACATGCCAGACTGGGGACCAAAACTGAACCTAGTTAAGTGCTCTGACCAGAAACTGAACCCATGGCCTTTTGGTTTATGAGATGACTCTCCAACCAACTGAACCACATCTGCCACAGGGCTGCAAGCACCACAGCTTTTTTATCCACCTGTCTACTGATGGGCACTTAGGCTGTTTCCAGACCTTGGCTATTGTAAATAATGTGCAATGAATATAGGGCTACACATATTCTTTCAAACTAGTGTTTCAGGTTTCTTAGAATATAGTCCCAGAAGTGGGATAACTGGGTCAAAAGTCAGTTCTATTTTTATCTTTTTGAAGGAACTCCATACTGTCCTCCACAGTGGCTGCACCAATCTGCATGCCCACCAGTAGTGCACTTGAGTTCCCTTTTCTCCACATCCTCCTAGCAATTGTTGGTTGACTTACTATTGATAGCCATTTTAATAAGCATGAGGTTATAGCTCATTGTAGTTTTACTTTGCATGTCTCTGATGATTAGTGACATTGAGAAGGATGTCTGTTTTTACCATTCTTTTAAAAAAAATTTATTTTTGTCCAATTACAGTTGTCCCCATTTTCCCCCATTACTCTAGCCTACCCTACCTACCCCCCAGTTCCCACCTTCAGTCCTCCCCCACTGTTATCTTTGTCCATGGGTCCTTTATACATGTTCCTTGACTTGACCCTTTCCCTTCTTCCCCCTGTAATCCTCCTCCCGTCTTCCCTCGGCTTTTACCACTTTTATTCATTATAGTACTGGAACTACTAGTCACAGCAATTAGACAATAAGAAGAAATAAAATGCATCCAACTTAGAAAGGAGGAAGTAAAACTGTTATTATTCACAGATGATGTGATATTGTGTTCAGAAAAACTAGAGGCTCTACCAGAAAACTACTAGATCTAATCAATGAATTTGGCAAAGCAGCAAAATAAACAATTAATATTAAAAAATTGGTGGAGTTTTTAAATACCCGTAATGAATTACCAGAAAGAGAAATTAAGAAAACAATCCCATTTAGTATTGCAACAACAACAAAAATAAGGTACCTAAGAATATAACCAAAGAGATAAAAGAACTGTACTCACAAAATTATAAGATACTAGAGAAAGAAACTGAGGAAGATACAAATAAGTGGAAGCATATACCATGTTCATGGGTAGGAAAAATTAACATCATTAAAATTTCCACACTACCCAAAGCGATCTACAGATTCAATTCAATTCCTATTAAGATAGCAGTGACATATCTCACAGATCTAGAACAAATACCACCCTCCCCCAATTTAGATGGAACCAAAAAACACCAGAAATAGCCTCAGCAATTTTGAGAAAGAAAAACAAAGTTGGAGGTATCACATTACCTAATATCAAACTGCATTACAAGGTCATAGCAGTTAAAACAGCATGGTACTGGCACAAGAACAGGAATATATTGTAGATCAATAGACCAGAGTATACAGCACAGAAAAAAAGAACATGCCTTTATGGTCAATTGGTATTTGACAAAGGAGGCAAGAAAATACAACGGGCTAAAGATAGTCTCTTCAAAAAGAATGGTGTTGGAAAAATTGGACAGATACATGCAAAAAAATGAAACTAGATCACCAATTTACACCAAACACAAACATAAACTAAAAATGGATTAAAAACTTTAGTGTAAGTAACAAAACCATAAAAATCCTAGAAGAAATTTTACATAGGCAGTAACATTTCAGATATTTATTGCAACAATATTTTTGCCAATATTTCCTCAGGCAAGGAAAACAAAGGAAAAAACAAATGAATGGGACCACAACAAACTAAAAATCATTTTGCACAGTGAAAGAGACCATAAACAGAATAAAAAGGGAACCTACTGGCTGAGAGATCATATTTGCCCATGATACATCTGATAAGGGTTAATTTCCAAAATACACTTATATAAAGAACTTATGCAACTTAACACCAAGACGAGAAACAACCCAATTTAAAAATGAGCAAAGGGCCTGATTAGACACTTCTCCAAGAGGACATACAGATGGCCAATAGGCATATGAAAAGATGCTCAATGTCACTAATCATCAGAGACATGCAAATTAAAACCAAGTAGCTTCTTAATGTTCACACACACATACTGATCATAAACTTTGTGTCTCAAAGAAGTTAATGTCTCACTAATTGTGTATTTTAAGATTATCTAATATACAAGTGCTAGGTACTTCAACAAAAGCTACCATATGAAAGTACTTTTATTTTTTATATGGTTCTCTCCCAAAGGAGCTCAGAGCACTTACCAGGCTGCCTGTTGTTATATTCACAACATCTCTATGAGGGAGAAAGCAGAAATTACTCTGTTCATTTTTATTATCAACATTTAGATAATATATCCTTAAGATGTTCTGTAAAACTTAAGAAAACTTCTTTGTCCATCTGCATGATGCCTACAACCTAGAGAAAACCTGAAAAAATCACCATCACAAGTGACCAAACAACTTATAGCAATGAAGACTTAAATGTCCTCCAGAGGCAAAGATTCTGCATTCTCTCTGCTTAACACATGTCAGTTAATAACTGGAGTGTTAATATCTTATATTTTGATATAAAGCTGCTTACTGTGGATCTTTCATCAATGGAAATGGAGTTCAGTCCATAACCAAACTGTGAAAAAGACCTGAACTTTTGTCCCTGGAAACCTTAAGTGAGCAAAAAATTTATGTATCAAATAGGAGTTTTCATATAGCCTAAACAATGGCCCGTATTTGGGGTGGGGTTGGTCAGGATGATCACTAACCTTTTGACTACATATAGATATTTACAATAGTTTTATATATCATATGTAAACAATATATATTTGGAAAGAGAGTTATATGAGGACTAGCTCTTAAGCCAGTCTTTTCAGAAATATATATTCTTCACTAGTTGTATAATATGCTTTTGATATAAAAAGTTAATAAATTTGGTAAACTATTTACTATTATTCCCTTATAGATATTAACCATACATATATACAGTAGTATGTAAAATCTCTAAGCTACCTAAAATAAAAGAAAACAAAACTGTTTTTAACATTGTAAAGACTTTTAAAACTTATTTTAACACCAAATCCTTTTTCATGCAATACCCATAAGACACAGACATTAGGAAAACAACCTTAATTCATTTTTTGGGAGTATTTAACATGTTTGTTTCATTTCCTCTATGCTAGAGAGCTGTGTAAGCCATGCTATTTAAGGTCAAAAGATCACAATCTAGAAGAGATATTGTGTTGCGCGTGGGTCACCAGCCAGCAGTGACCACGGAACGCTGCGAATAGCTCGCTGAAAAACACACGAGAAAAAAACATGCACAGAGACAAACTAGTTTCTGTGGGGAAGTAGGGACGAAATGGCCACCCCCCCTAGTGGGGGGCACGCATATTTACAGTCCATACCTGCTTTTATTGGGCTCATTTTGCATAATAATTCAGGTAAAGCACAGTACTCATCAGGGGGAAGTAAGGAACCATAGAAAACAAGGAACTTTGCGGGTCTATTTTGAGTCGGGGTCAAAGAGCTGTAAGACTTTGAGGAGCAAACTTCCTCCTTGGACCCCTCTCATTCAACTGAGAGCATTCTAAACAAAGAAGGTTTCACAGTAATTTACATGTTCTTTCTTAGGCCTGATCACCCGGGGAATCTGCCCTTTTCAGCACAGAGCTACACCACCCTGTCATTGTTTCAGGCTTAGCTGGAGCAAGGGAACTAAGGCAATAAGGAAATTTTCTCCCAGACATGAGAACTCAGGCTATGTCAAAGCCGAGGAGCGAGGGTCCATCACCCCCTTTTGCTGCAGCCTCCCAAGTCCTTCTTTTGGGGGGCCTCCCAAAGTGATCATGCCTGTCTTAGGTCATTCCCCCCGTGGGGAATCTTACCCGTCTTTGGCTAACCGACCAAGCTTTTTGAGGTTCAGTTATGAATAAAGCAGCAGAAGCAGCATTCCTGCCAGGGAGATAAGCTTTTGTTTCCTTGCTGGCTTAAGGTTCCAAGGGTGCTCCCTTAGCCTTAACCTAGGCGGGGGTTTCAGCTTCTGATGCCAGTCAGGGTGGTTCCCAACAATATTGTATGGTGTTTATGACATAAAAATGTGTAAAAGGTGATATAAAATAGTAAGTGCTGAATCCAAATAACTGACACAAGCAAGAATTTTCCCTGGAAATAAACAGAAAGGTGTAGTACAGGGAGTAAGATTTTATAGAAAGTTGGTGCCAATGACTGATGGTACTTGGAAGTGGCGCCTTCAGTAAGTGATTAGGTCATTAAGGCAGACTCTTATGAATGTGGTTAGTAGGCTTATGAAAGACCCCAAAGATGTCTTAACCTCTTCTGCCACATGAAAACACAGAGAAGAGACTATAAACCAGGAAGAAGGCCCTCCCCAAATACTGAATCTGCTGGGGCCTTGATCTAGGATTGTCTAGCTTCTAGAGCCATGGGACAAAAAGCCTCCCTCCTCTACAATCTTTATAGTTTATAAGCTACCCATTAGAGCAGACTGAATGGACTAAGATACTTGGATTGTCTCAGGCTATGAAGAGAGGAGCAAAGAAGTCTGTGTGTGGGGTGTGGGGTGGAGAGGGGAGTAAGAGAGGGGAAGGGGCCCAAGCATGGTATGCCATCTTCCAAAGATGAGCAAAGAATACATGAGTGACCATAGACATGCTTAGTAATGACATAGTAAGGAAAATAGACTTTATTCCCCACTCATTAAACTAGATATAACAGTGAATCCTTAGACATCACCTCAGAGACCCAAAGGTGGCTGCTGCTACCATTGTTCAGCCTGTGGCTCTATTCATTTCCTATCAGAGTGCTTGCCTCTCTGTCTAGGCCTATCTGGCATATTTGCAGTATTACAGCAGGAATACAATTGGAGATCTACATAACATATATCTAAATACTTAAAGTAGTAAATTGGAAAATTTGAAAGTAGTCCCTATTATGAGCTGAACTGTTTCCTTCCCCAAATTCATTCATTGAAGTCCTAACCCACAGTACCTGAGAATGTGACTGTCTTTGGAGATAGTCTTTAAAGAAATGGTTCCATTGAATTGAGATCTTTGGAGTGGGCCCTACTCCAATATGATTGATAGGCTTGTAAGACGAAATTAGGACACAGACATGTATGAAGAGAAGACAATGTGAAGACACAGGGAGAGAGCAAATGAAAAAGAGAGGCCTGTGAAAAAGTAACCCTGCGACACCTAAACCTTAGACTTCCAGCCTCCAGAATTGTGAAAAAATAAGTTTCTGTTACTGAAGCCCTAGTCTGCTGTGTTTTGCTATGGCAGCCCTGAGAAAATGAAGACAGACCCCAAATATGTCCCATCCTAATCTCTAGAACCTGTGCATATAATGAGATATCACTCATCAGGTAATTTTTTTATGGCAAGATGACCTTAAAATAGGGCTATTATCCTGAATTTTCTTCATGCGTCAAAGTAATCACAAGAATCATTGAAGACACAGAGCTTTTTTTGTCTGCTGACTTAAAGGAAAGAAAGATTAAAAACTCCATGAACTCTTGCTGGTCTGAGGACAGAGGAGCCATGTGAAGAGGAATGCTGATAGCTTTAAGGAGCTGAGAGTAGGGCCCCTGAATGAGTCAGAAGGGAATGTGGACCTCAGTCCTATAACCACAAGGAACTGAATATTGCCAAACCTGAAAGAGCTTGAAACAGGATTCTCCCCCAAATCTTCCACAAGACCCTCAGCCAGTCAAACCATAACTTTGGTCTTATGAACCTCAAAGCAGAGACCACAGTGCATTTGGACTCCTGACCTACAGAGCTCTGAGATAATGAATTGGTGTTAAGATGGTAAGTTTGTGGTGATTTGTCATGCAGAAATAGGAAACTAGTACAACGCCCTTAGAGTTTTAGATCAGCTCAGGACAATATGAGTAGTAGGCCTATAGTCCATACCTCTTCTCTTCCTACCCCCAGCCCCATCCCTTACTGTGACATTTGGGACCCTTGAGCATATATGTTCCCACTTCATCTGCACCATCTGCAAACAGCTATTCATTGGACACTCTTTGGACCTAGATATGCACAAAGTGGCCTAGCGGGAGGGCAGATTCAGAGAAGAGTCCCACACAGGCCCTAGGAGCAGGCCCTGGGCTATTTGGGAGTAAAATATCAGTGTTGCAGGTGTCTGGGGTATAGTTCAAATTAGGGAACAAAAAGCTCTCAATAGGTAACTGGTATGGCCTACAGATTTTTTTTCTAAGGATAGAGTGTGGAGAGTTGGGAGGGAGACATGGTCAGAAAAGGGCCAAGTGGACCCTCTATAAGTGCAGGACCCAGGGTACAAGCTTCTGCTATCAGGGTCCAGTGATGATACAGCCTCTCATTAGTGGTTTTGAAATTTCTAAAATGCAAGAGTTTTTTTCTATGCAAAATAGGTTTAAAAACTTTACTTTTAAGTCAGAAGAATAATATGATAAAAATGGAATTTGAGATGGATTTGAAGTGGGAGAGATTGAACGAAGAATTACCAGATGATAATACATTGCAGCAATCTGAACACAAAGTGAAGAGCAAAGAAATGCAGGGAGTAATAATAGATGTAAAAAATACCAGTGAAAGTATTTGTTAAAATATTGTTGAATTTGACACCTAATGGTATTTCTTTTTTTTTTTTTAAAGGATTTTATTTATTTATTTTTAGAGAGGGAAGGGAGGGAGGGAGGGAGGGAGAGGCATCAATGTGCGGTTGCTGGGGGTTATGGCCTGCAACCCAGGAATATACCCTGGCTGGGAATCGAACCTGGGACACTTTGGTTCCCAGCCCGCGCTCAATCCACTGAGCCCTAATGGTATTTCTAACTGGAGAGTTTATGTTTCAGTTAATGCTGTGGAATGGGGATTCAAGAAGCCGTGGAGGGAAAGAAGTAGTTTGCTATAATTAGCATTATGGGAATACCTGAAACTGTTGAGTATATATGACTTTGTGGAGTACAAAGGGAATAGAATTAGCCTTAGAGGATGATGAGGAACAGGCACAGAGTAAAGGAAATCTAGAGACAGAGAAAAAGAAAGAGTGTGCACAGAATACAAAGCTTGCCCAGAGGGTTCCTGTTGAGATGGACATGTTTGACAGAAAGGGTGAGCCTCTGAGTCAGGTAAACATGAACCCAGAATATCCCCCTTTCCCTTCCAAAATCTGCTTCTCCCTTGAATTTCTTGCCTCTGAACCATTGATTCTTTCTTTGATGTGCTGACTTTGGGCTAGTAACCTTGTCCATATTTTCTGTCTCTGAGATTGTTCCTGTTTACTCACTCTGCTCCCTCATAGGCAGGTCGCAGACTCAGTGTTTCTGATCTCGTCTTTACCCTCAGTTCTGTCCCATTAGAGCTGATTGAGTTGGAAAGTTTGAGACCTTTGTCTGGCAATATGGGGTGGTCCTCAAGGTTAAACACAGTGATATGGAGAATAAAGATTAGGGAAAGAAGGTAGAGATTAGGTGGTAAGCACTGGCATAAAAAAATCTCTTGTCAGAAAAAATTAAAAGAAAATCAATTGATGAATCAATCATTTAATCATAATCTTATCACTTTATATTATTGATTTTCTAGGGAATTTTAAGAGTGTGCAATCTAAAAATTAATTTGGTGTTCATTATTTGGAGGATGAAGGCAGAGACAGCATTCGGGGAGTTTTGTAATTATATTTCTCATTTCTGTGCTCTCAGAATGTCAGAAATGACCCCAATCTTATTGATTTGACATTGCTGGAAACAAAATGCCACATGAGCACTTGGCTGAAGATGCTAGGTAAACTATGAGGATTCCTGCAATCAGGTTGTCAATCATATGCAGTGGACAGTCATCTAGTATTTTACTCTGTACATCTTACTGTATACTGGGGCCTGTGCTCTGTGCTTGGTTTACAGTGGTAGGAATACAAAACCCCTGCCCTCAAGAAGTTTACATTTTAGGGATGTGGGGTAGACAAAATTAACATAAAATAAATAAAACACTTTTAGAGATGGGTGGGTAAAAGTAGGTTTATAGTTGACCATATGGAAAAGACCTACAGGTTTTGATTATTACAATAGCTTTGTCAACTTTATGTTTTGCTTACTCACAACTGTAAACCTACCTTTGCCTACCCCTGGACATAAGACAACTGTCTTGTAATTTTAAGTGCAAAGTGCTTTTTCATGTGTTCTCCAAATTTTTCTAATGGTGCCATTTTCTAATCTTCACTACACCAAAACTTTCCTGGGATTTTGAAAGTAGCTTCATAAATGTATCTTCCTTAGATGTTTATTTGCTTCTCAGTAACTTTAGAATTAAGCTCCAGCATGTCTTTGATTTATGCAGTAGCCAAATCAGACACCTGGGATTCAAAAAGGCTCTTTTCTTAGCAAGGAAATCTATTGGTCCCTATAGCTTGTCATTTTTACCTTTTTGACATATCTAGAATTGCCCTTGTCTAATCTAATTTTCTGCTTACTTAACTAAATGACATTATTTATCACTTAGGGTTATTTAAATAGTCTACTAACTGGTCTTTCTGCCTCAATTCGAGTGAGCATCTCTAATATATTCCTTATGCAGAATGACCTTAAAGCTCCAATATGATCATGTCATTTCCTTATTTATAATTTTCAAAGCCTTCTCATGAGGCAAGAATAAGGTGTAAATAGCCGTGTATGGCTTACACAGCCTTTGGTGACCTGTCCTCTGTTCACCTCTGTTCACCAGGCTCAGTTCCACCACTTGAATCATTTTAACTATTTCTTTCTCTATTTCTTTCAGAAGAAGGAAGGCCCTTATTTATGTTTGGTAGAATCAGGGAATGAGTCAATATGCATTTACTTGTGTGTATTTATCAACTCTAAATGCAGGACGCTGCTGAAAACTGCGCCGTGGGAACCCCCCACCCATGGAAATGTCCGTGTGAAGCTGACAGGAGCAGTTAGTGCGGATGATCTGGTTTTATGTTTAAATGAAGCACAGGTTCTTTCCGGAGTGAGAAACACTTTGTTTTCTGTTGAAAAAGAAACAAATTATTCAGTATGGTAAAGACATTCTCTTAAGGAAAACTGGCCAGCAATGAAAAAGGCACATGGTCATTAGCAGAAAAAAAATTTAAGTAGGCACCCTTAAAAAATTATTACATGGTTATTTCTGTAAACATGCACAAAATATGCATTTGTAATTGCCTTTTAAATAATAATGGACATAGTGGAATTATGTAGAATTTGCATCTTTGTTGTTTATACATTTTATTTTTGTTTTTATCATCCTTTAATATTTCAAATACATCCCTTCAAAAAACTCTCCTGACAGTTCAAAATCTCTGCACAACCATCTTATTTGAATAACACTGTTTAAATGATCATATCAGAAGATGAAGAAAATTGAGAGCAATGTCTTCCTAGATTTATAATAGAAGCAGAGTGCTTATGCTGACTAATGTAGGCATTTTATATAACACAACAATTGGTCACTAAATGAAATCTACAGTAGACAACCCACAGTCTCATTTCCACTGGCTTCTCTCTTTCTAAACATAATTGCCTCCAATCAGCTCTTGTCCTATGAGTTTTTAAAACTGTGTAGAAGTGCTTTCTTTGTTGATACAATATGGGATATCTCAGCTTTATCCCCATAGGTTGAGGTGTGTCTGTAATAAGGTTGCAAAGTTAGAGATGTTATACCGGCAGCCAATTGCTCTAAGTTGCTACGTACTTTGTAGCCTTATACAAGGTTTAGCTTTCTTTCAAAATCTTTGCAAACCATTTGGACTATGCTGAATAACTTCTTGAATGAGTTGATTCATCTTCGGCTGTTTCACACACACATACTCCTGAAAGAGATGAGTCACTAAGAAGAGTGAACCTTGAACACGGACTGAAGCTTTGCCAAGGTAAACATCATGCCACATAAATCAGCACTTCCTTCAGCTCGGTTGCCTGTGGACTAAGGAAGAATGGGCGACACATACTCAGAAGTCCGCCACTCTCCCTGAACAGAGAGTAAAGGGAAGCTCCAGGGATAGGGAGATCCTGACACAGCCAATCAAATTATTCTGGATTGGAAAGGCTGAGAGAAGCTAGGAGATAGAAAATACCGTAAAAATGCATCAAGTTAATTTCACGCTTTTCCACCTTTAACTTTTGCACAAATTAAATTTAATGCTTCTCAGCCTGAGTGGTCTGCATACAGAATGGTACCAGACTGGTTGGGACTGATGAAGTGTTATTTACAAAATTATAAAAAAATATATTTGTTCTGTGATCATGACTAGCTTCGCAGTAATTAAAAATGTCCTCTTTCCCCTTCTAAAAGTATGAAAGCTCTTGTAATTCACACAGCATGAACACGAAGCCATTTACAATTTTTTGATATGAGATACCAGGTTAAGGTAACCTTATCTATTTCAACATTTCTTAATTTAAATTGCAACACAAAAGTGAGGGATTTTGCTCATTGTATGATTACCTTTGAACTTTCCTGTTTTAATACTTTAACATCTAAATAGGGCCCATCATTGGTGACTGTCTCAACATAAATATTGGAATAAAATGCCACAGGATACGGCAATGTGGTGTGTGACCGCCCCTGCCACATAGGGAAACAGGCATGTTTCTAACATTCACTAGGACTGATGGCATCAGGCTGCATCTAAGATAAAACAAATTCATATTCACCATGGCCCACACAAGACAACCCTCAGCAGTAGCTAAGAGTTAGTGTGTCTGACTTGTAAATCTTTGTGAGAAGGTTATACACAAAGGTATTCTGCTTTTCCTCTTTTATTTCTGGTCTGGTATATAATATTAATTTACCAAGAGCTCTGAAGAATTTGGGGCTTACAGAAAAGACCTCCTTCTTCTAGATCTGTTCTCTCAGGAAAGAGGAAATGATAAGAACCTTCTGGAAGCTTGTAGGTTGTAAGAGCTGGACAGAGAATTTACAGATAAGGAAAAAGCCTGACAGAATCATCAAAAATAAATTTGTTTTGTCCATTTTTCTTTTTTTCATTATTATTGGATTTTATTGGATAATTTCTTTTTATTTATTTATTTTATTTTAATTGCTGTTCAAGTACAGTTTTCAGTCTTTTACTTCCATCCCAGCCCACTGCCTCTGCCCTCCCCACCTCCCTCCCATTTCCAACCCCCACCCCTAGTTTTTGTCCATGTGTCCTTTATACTTGTTCCTGCAAACCCTTCCCCTTTTCCCCTGAAATTCCTTCCCCTCTCTGCTCTGGTCACTGTCAGCCTGTTCTCTATTTCAGTGACTTTGGTTATATTTTGTTTTTTTGTTTGTTTTGTTGTTTAGGTTCCTGTTAAAGGTGAGTTCATATGGCATTTGTCTTTCACTGCCTGGCTTATTTCGCTTAGCATAATGCTTTCCAGTTGCATCCATGCTGTTGCAAAAGGTTAGGAGCTCCTTCTTTCTTTCTGCTGCATAGAATTCTTCATCTCAGTTAACATACTCCTCCTGTACTTTAACGCTCCTAGAGCATTTTTCTCTATTCTAAAATATGTTAAAATTCCAAATAACTTTTCTATCTTGCTTTTTAATTTATTTTTAATTATCATCTTCCAATTATAGTTGAAATACAATATTATGTTAGTTGCAGGTGTACAAATCACTGGTTAGTCATTTACATACCTTAAAAGTGATGACCCTAATAAGTTTAGTAGCCATCTGACATCATACGTAGTTATTACAATATTATTGACCATATTCCCTATGCTGTACTTTATATCCTTGTGACTATTTTTATAAGTGTCTAGTTGTACTTCTTAATCCATTCCCATTCTTTACCAATTCTCCCCAACCCCTCTCCCACCTACAAATCACCAATTTTTTCTCTTATCTATCAGTGTGTTTGTTTTTTAATGTTGTTTTTTAGATTCCACACACAAGTGAAATCATATGATATCTACCTTTGTCTGACCTATTTTACTTAGCATAATACCCTCCATATCCAAACATGTTTTCCCAAATGTCAAGATTTTTTCGTTTTTATAGATGAGTATTAATCCATTATGTACACTACATCTTCTTAATTTAACTATCAATAGAAAATTAGATCGCTTTTCTGTAAGTAAACATAGGGGTGCATATATTTTTTGAATTAGTGTTTTGAAGTTCTTTGGATAGATACCCAGAAGTGAAATTGATGAATCATACGGTAGTTCTATTTTTAAATTTTTAGGGAACCACCATAATTTTTTCCATAGTGACTGTATCAATTTACAATCTCTCTAACAGTGCATGAGGATTCCCTTTCTTCTACATCCTTGCTAACACTTGTGTGTTGATTTATTGATAACCATTCTGACAGGTGTAAGGTGATATCTCATTGTGGTTTTGATTTACATTTCTCTGATGATGAGTGATGTCGAGCACCTTTTTATATGTCTGTTGGCCATCTACATGTCTACTTTGGATACATGGGTATTTAGATTCACTGACCATTTATTAGTCAGATTGGATTTTTTTTTTTGGTGTTGTGCAAGTTCCTGATATATTTTGGATTAACTCTTATTGGATGTGTCATTGGCAAATAGCTCTGCCCTTCAGTAATGTATCTTTTAGGTTTCTTCATGGTGTCATTTGCTGCATAAAAACATTTAGTTTGATGTAGACCCATTTATTTGTTTGTTTTCTTTTGATTCATGTCCAATAAGAAAGACCCCAAAAATATCACTAAGAGTGATAAAGAGTGGTAAGAGTGTTAAAGTGTTTACTGCCTATGTTTTCTTCTAGGACTTTTATAGTTTCAGGTTTTACATTTAAGCTTTTAATCCATTTTGACTTATTTTTGGATATGGTATAAGAAAGTGGTCTAGTTTTACTTTTTTTGCATGTATCTGTCCTGTTTTCCCAAGGTCATTTATAGAACAGACTATCTTTACCTAATTGTATATTGTTGCCTCCTTTGTCATAGATTAATTGATAATATAGGTGTAAGTTATTACTGGGCTCTCCTTTCTGTTCCATTGATCTATGTGTCTGTTTTATGCCAGTTCACTCTTTTTTTATTACTATAGCTTTATTGTATAGTTTGATATCAAGAAGATTGATATTTCCAACTTTGTTTTTTCTCAAGATATATTTGACTAGTCAGGGTCTTTGTGATTTCATATAAATTTTAGAATTATTTGTTCAAATTCCAAGAAAAATGCCATTGGTATTTTTATAGGAATTACATTGAATTTGTAGATTGTTCTGAGTTACTATGGACATTTTAACAATGTTAATGTTTTCTATCCATGAGCACGATATATTCTTCCATTTATTTGTGTCTTCTTCAATTTACCTCTTCAATGTCTTATTGTTTTTTGAGTACGGGTCTTTTGCCACCTTGGTTAAGTTTATTTCTAGGTATTTTTGATGCAATTTTAAATGAGATTATTTTCTTGATTTCTTTATTTTACTGCTTGTCATTGGTGTATACAAATGTAAATGATTTTTAAATATTAATTTTATATTTTGCTGCTTCACTGAGTGTTTTTATTAGTACTAATAGTTTTTTTTTGGTAGAATCTTTAGAGTTCTCTCTATATAGCATTATGCCATCTGCAAATGACAGTTTTACTTATGTCTTTTTAATCTGGATGCCTTGCATATCTTTTTCTTGTGTGATTGTTCTGGCTAAGACTTCCAATACTATATTGAATAAAAGTGGTAACACTAGCCATCCTTGTCTTATTCCTGATCTTAAAGAAAAAGCTTCTAGCCCTGGCTGGTGTGGCTCAGTGGATTGAGTGCTGGCCTGCAAACCAAATGGTCACCAGTTCAATTCCCAGTCAGGGCACATGCCTGGGTTGCCCTCCAGGTCCCCAGTAGAAGGTACATGAGAGGCAACCACACATTTATAATTTTCTCTCTCTCTTCCTGCCTCCTTTCCCCTCTCTCTAAAAATAAAACAAATGAATCTTAAAAAAAAAGAAAGCTTTTCACTGTTGAGTATGCTGTTAGCTGTGGATTTGTCATATATGGCCTTTATTATGATGAGATATGCTCTCTTCACACTTTGTTGAGAATTTTTGTCATACATGCATGTCGGATATTGTCAAATGCTTTTTCTGCATCTACGGATATGATCATATGATTTTTATTTTTTATTTTGTTTGTGTGGTGTAACATATTAATTGATTTATGGATATTGAATGAAAGTTGTATCCTAAGAATAAATCCCACTAGATCATGAAGTATGATCTTTTTAATGTATTGCTGAACTCAGTTTGATAATATTTTATTGAGAAATTTTGCTTCATTGTTCATCAGAAATGTTAGCACATAATTATTTGTGTATGGTCTTCATCTAGTTTTGATATCAGGGTACCAATGCTGTCTTTGTAAAATATGTTAGTAGTGTTCCTCCCTCTTTAATGTTTTAGACTAGTTTGAGAAGAATAAGTGTTAATTCTTCTTTGAATACTAACTAAAACTTACCTTTGAAGCCATTTGTTGTAGGACCATTGTTTGTTAAGAGTTTTTGATTACTGATTTAATTTCATTTGTAGTTATCAGTTTGTTCAGTTTCTGTTACCTCCTGATTGAGACTTGAAAGACTACATATTTCTAGAAATGTATCAATTTCATTTACATTGTCCAGTTTGATGGCATATAATTGTTCAGGGTATTTTCCGTGGTGTTGGTTGCTACTTCAATAGAGTATTTGGACCCTTTCTTTTTTTTTCTTGATATGTATGGATAAAGGTTTATCAGTTTTGTTTTTCTTTTCAAGGGCCAGCTCTTGGTTTCATTGTTCTTTTCTATCTTTTTCTTAGTATCTATTAATTTCCACTCTGATCCTTATTTCTTCTAATTCACTTAAGCTTTCTTTGTTCTTGTTCAAGTTTATTAAGATGAAAAGTTAAATTGTTAACTGGAGATTTTTCTTGATTCTTGAGGTAAGTCTCTATTGCTAATAATTTTTTTTCTAGAATTACTTTGGCTATGTCCCATAGATTCTGGGTGGTTGTGTTTTCATTTTCATGTATCTCAAGGTATCTTTTGATCCCCCCTGATATCGTTAACACAATAGTAGGTTAGTAGCATGTTATTTAGCTTCTATGTGTTTGCGTGCTTTACCATTTTCTTCTTGTAATTGATTTCTAGTTTCATACCATGTGATTAGAAGAGAGGCTTGATATGATTTCATTTTTTTCATATTTACTGAAACTTGTTTTTCAGACTAGCATGTGGTCTATCCTGGAAAATGTTGCATGTATACTTGAAAGAATGTATAGTCTGATGCTTTTGGGTAAAATGTTCTAAAAATAGGAATTATGCCCACCTGACCTAGTATGTGATATTTTATTATTCTTAGTTTTTTATATATTTCTGATTTTTAATTACAGTTGATATTCAAGGTTTTACTAGTTTCAACTATACAGCATAGTGGTTAGACATTGATGAAACTTACAAAGTGATTCCCTGATAAGTCTAGGGCCCACCTGGCATCTTGCATAGCTATTGCAATATTATTGACTATATTCTTTCTGCTTTACTTGACATCTCTGTGAGTATTTCATAACTGTCAGTTTTTACTTTTTAATCCCTGTGTGCTTGAAGAGAATGTATATCCTGCTGTTCTGGGGTGAACTGTTATAAAAATATTAATTAGATCCATTTGGTCTAAAATGTCATTAAGGCCACTTATTCCTCATTGATTTTCTGTCTGGATGATCTATCCATTGACATCAAACGGGTGTTGAAATGGCCTACTATTAGAGTATTACTGTTGATCTGTCTCTATATGTCTGTCAACATTTGCCTTATATATTTAGGTGCTTCTACATTGAATAGATAGATGTTTAGAAGTGTTATATCCTCTTCTTGGATTGATCCTTTATTATTAGGAAATGCCCTTCTTTGTTACAGTTTTTGTTTTAAAGTTTGTTTTGTGTGATGTAAATATTTCTATTCCAGCTTCGTTTCATTCCATTTGCATTAACGTCTTTTTCCATTCATTTAATTTCAGTTGGTGTGGATCTTTTGATTTGAAGTGGGTCTCTTGTAGACAAGATGGGTCTTGTTTTCTTTCCCAGTCAGCTGCAGGGACAGGCCAATGTCAGCCCACACTTGTGCAGGCTCAGGGTTGTTTGGTAGGAGTTGTCAACTAACCTGTTATTGGTTGATCCTTGTGCTGGTCTTGGAGTAGCTTGGGTGAGCTATGCTGTGAACTGAGGATGGCTGCCACTTGTGCCAGCCTTGGAATCCTTTCATGGGCACTGTGATGGGAGTGGAGGCCAGGCCAACTTGTATCAGGCTTATGGTGGATTAGTTGGAAGTACATTACAGCCAAGACTGGTCACCACTTATAGAAGTTTTGGGATCACCTGATGGGATTTACAGTGCACATTGAGATCAGTGGCTACTTATGCTGTGCTTGGGGCCACCTGATAGGAACTACCATGCACCTGAGACTAGCTGCTGCTTGTGTGGGATTTGCAGACCTTTGAGAAAGTCTGCAGTACAAGACTAGGGCAGCCCCTGCTCATATGGAGTTTGAATACCTTTGAGTGAGTCCACAACATGAGCTGAATCAGGCTGTTCCTTTGGAAAAGCCATTGAAGACGCTCAGGCCAGGCGACTGAGTTTGGTAGAGGCAGCTTCTCAGGGAATCACCAGGGTGTGGCAAAGGGTATTAACCAGGTTAATAAAGAACACAGATTTGGTGTCTGCCTGTGCCTAGTGGCTGGGTGAGAGAAAAGCTCAACAAAGAAACAATGGTGCCTGCCAGCATTACTACCCCTGACCCAGCCACCACTAACCCCCACGAAGTTTGTCAGTTTAGTTCCTCTCTGTATGTCCCTACTCTCTTTGAGCTGCTGCGCCTGAGCTGGAGCTCAGAGCAAGTGAATTTGTAAATGAGTCTGTGTGCAACCCTTTTAAAAGCAGCACCTCAGTCTCTACCAGCCCTTTGTCTTTCTCAGACACAGTCCTCACTGGTTTTCACAGACAGCTGTTATGGGGACTCCTCTTCCCACATTAGTGCCCCAGGATAGGGAGCCTGGTGTGAAGCTGCGACCTCTCCTCCTCAGGGAGAACCTCCAGTCAAAATATCCCTCCTGATTCTTAATTGCCACACCATGGATGTGGGACCTGCCTGGTCTATATCTCCACCCCTCCTGCCCATCTCCATGTCACTTTTTCTTTATGTCCTTGTCCTAGGATTCCATTCAGTTAGTCTTTGGGTGCTTCTCAGTGATAGTTGTTCTATAATTTAGTTGTAATTTGGGTGTGATATTGGGAGAAGGTGAGCACAAAGTTTACCTACTTTGCCTTATTGACTAGAAGTCTTAACATACCTAATAACTCTTGAGAGAAGCTTCTTCTGGTAGCAACTCCAAGTAAGCCACTTGTCTTCTGATGGCAAATAAAAGCCAGATGTGGGAGGTTGCATTTTTGCTGGTTGCACTCGCTGATTTTGGTTGATTTCATTATAATGTTACTTTCTGTTGAGGCAAAAGAGGTGGTGCAAGCTTTTTAAAATTATTTTTTTATCTTTTTCCCAGTCTGGGAATGGATATAATGGCATTGGTGATGCAAATAGAGACACCAGGTTGCCACAGTCTCTATCCTTCCTTCCCAGTACAAGGGCACCCTTCTAAAAAGGGGAGAGGATGCTGACACCTACTGAACTGTACATGCCTCGTCTGTACCACAAGGAGAAGACAGGAAAACACAGTAACAGAAAGTGTGCTTACTTCCAGCTAAACTACATCTTCTTCCCTAGATGACATTTAAAGGTTCTTTGATAATTTTTGGTCACTACAGCAGCTCTATAACGTATGACATGAATCTCAAAGATTTCAATTTTTCAGTAGGAATTGCAGTGAACACTCATGCTCTAGCCTTCAGCAATCTTAAACATCTGTGAAATGTTTTTTCTTTAATCCAATCAAAGCATCTTTGAGAAATACTCTTTTATTTTTTTCCTCAATCTCATTATTTTCGTTCTTGCTACGACTCTCCTTAAAATCTTGTAGCTAAGCCAGTGTTCATGCTTTTCTCTGTTGGAGTCCCTGTCCCTCTTCCCACTCCCTTTATCTGTAGTAACTCCCTTTTTTTCGCTCCCTCTTTCTTCCGCATCTTCACTTGCCATCTCATGGAGTGGTGGCCCCTTAATTATCTTTTTAAAAGTTGCTCAGATACCTCTGTGAAACCTCTCTGTCCCAGAAGAGTTAGTTGCCTCATCACTTGTGCTCCCAAAGTCCCATGAAAACCCTTCCATTACCACTTATTTAATTGCACTGTGGTTGTCTGCTTACATCTGCTTCTCCCACTGGACTATGATATCCTTCAGGGCATGACTGTGCCTTTGCCAACTTTGTGTCCCTAGTGTCCAACTGAGTACCTAGGCACTCGATAAATGTTTGATAAGTGAATGAATCAAGAGCAGGATAAAAGAGAGGAAAGCAGAGACCAGCATAAAAGAATTAGAGCAAGCCTATAAAAGCCACCATAAAAGGCTGTCTGCTATCCACCTCTCCCTCCCCAGGTCCCCTGGGGGAAATGGTGGGCACTGTCATTGTAGACAACATGAAGCAGCTTTGAAGAGAAAGCTGGAACTGGTCAATATGAGGCAGTAAAGCAAGTAAAATCACTGATCTGGTAGATGCTACCTCAGAGGTAGGGGCTGTCAAATACCTGTGTGATACAGGACTGGTGATTTTAAAAACACTTAGGTATGTTTACAACTTGGAGGTAAAATGGTGATCTGTAATATGTGATAATAATGATGATAATTTACAGTTTATGAACTTACTGCAATGTGGAAGATGTTTACTGCTTTAGGTACTTTCCTACATTATTGAGAATCATCTCAGGAACTCTGTGTCATTTTCAAAATTTTATATAGCAAGAAAACAAAACTAAAAGCTCAAAAAGTATAAGTACTTTAGGCTAGGCCATCAGTTGAGGCCAGGATCGACTTTTGCCAGATATGCAGTCCAGGAAAGATTCCTAGAAAGCAATGAATCCGTCAGCTATGCCGGAGGAGTAGAGATCCTCTCGTGTGTGACCAAATCAGGCCCCAGTTGAATGGAAGAGTCACTGGTGGCTGGCCTATGATTTGCTGCTTTTTGCCAGAAGCAGTTCAGAAAGTCCTTAATCATTTCCTAACAGTGTTTTATGAGAACATAGGCCAAAGGCTACGTTTTGCCAGAATCATCAAGTTTACATTTTTAGAGTCTTAGCTTGCAGGTGCATTAATACAAAATGCCTCCAGAGTTTTATTTAGAACCTTAAGGAGAAAAAATTCCTCATGACTTACATCCTCTTTTTCTTAACCAAAGTCCACAAGAAAGTCTTTGCTGCCTATTCCTTTCATATATACTTATTCCAGGACTGTCCTGTGGTTTTTCCCAAATTCATTCTCTCACTTTGTTACTCCCTCCCAACCATTTTCTTTCCTTCCTCTGATACAGGGCACACAAAGGTTCCCACAGCTTCTGTCTCTTCATAGAAAGCATCTTCCACCTTTTTATTTACCTAGAGCCAGAACAGATATGTCCTTCCTTTTGTACCCAGCTGTGGAAGCTAGCAGTTGACTGTCTGCTCAGTCTGAAAAGCTACAGGTGAGGGCTGCCCTTCTCACATGTTCCCCAACTGAACTTCGACTATCCTGGCTTTGTTTACAAATCTCTGGCTAATCTTTATTTTTTTCATTCTGATTTCTATAATCTTCCTTGAAGGCAGGGACAGTTCTTCATATCTTTGACTTCTCTTTAGCAATGACCAATTCTATAGATACTCAGCATTTTTGTGTGTGAATAATGATAAAAAAAAAACCAAAATGCTTCTTTATTAAGACTCCTTTCTCTCCTACCGCCCATGTCTGCTTAGCTGGTCTGGTTGTATTCTGTTGTTCTTACTAACTTTTTCAAATACTATTGTTGCTGATTAATTTTAACTTCATGCATTCAGAGCATTTAAGACTAAAATATTCCTAAGATTTCTTCTTGCCCTGCATCTTAAAGTTCTGATGTGAAGTGCTCTCATTATTATTCAATTCAAAATTTTTTCAGTTATGAGTTCTTCTTTGATCAAAGTTTTTAAAGTTTTTTAAAATTTATACTATATGTTTTAAAATGTATCTTTGTTTTTGTTTTGTAACAATTCAATTAGGTCAGAATGTATTCTCCCTGACACATTCTTGATTTTTTAAGTATATTGTTTGATTATGCGATTACACTTGTCCCATTTTCCCCCCCTTTATTCCTCTCCTCCCTGCATTGCCCCAGTACCCTCCAGCATTCCCCCACCTTAGTTCATGTCCATGGGTTGTACATGTAAGTTCTTTGGCTTCCCCATTTCCTATACCATTCTTAATCTCTCTCTGTCTATTTTGTGTCTACCTATTATGCTTTTTATTCCCTGTACTTCCCCCTGAATTTTCCCACTGATAATCGTCCATGTGATCTCCATTTCTGTAATTTTGTTCCTGTTCTAGTTGTTTGCTTAATTTTAATTTTTGTTTTTTAGGTTCACTTGTTGATAGTTGTGAGTTTGTTGTCATTTTACTGTTCATAGTTTTTGACCTTCTATTTCTTAGATAAGTCCCTTTAACATTTCATATAATAAGGACTTGGTGATGATGAACTACTTTCATTTGACCTTATCTGGGAAGCACTTTATCTGCCCTTCCATTCTAAATAACAGCTTTGCTGAATAAAGTAATCTTGGATGCAGGTCCTTGACTTTCATGAATTCAGTTCTTTCTTTCCAGCCCCTTCTGACCTACAAGATTTCTTTGGAGAAATCAGCTGACAGTCTTGGGGAACTCCTTTGTAGATAACTCTTGCTGTTTTTAAGATTCTCTTTTATCTTTAATCTTGGGTAACTGAATTACGATGTGTCTTGGTGTGTTTCTTCTTGGATCCAAATTCTTTGGCACTCTCTGGGCTTCCTGGACTTCCTGGAAGTCTATTTCCTTTACCAGATTGGGGAAGTTTTCCTTCATTATTTTTTCAAATAAGTTTTCAATATCTTGCTCTTCCTCTTCTCCTTCCAGCACCTCTATGATTTAGATATTGGAATGCTTAACTCTCAGGTTTTTTGTATTCTTGTTTTTCATTCTGTTTCAGTTGGATGCTTATTTCTTCCTTTCATTACAAATCGTTGATTTGAGTCCTGGTTTCCTTCCCTTCACTGTTGGTTCCCCGTACATTTTCTTTTATTTCACTTTGTGTAGCCTTCCTTTCTTACTTCATTTTGTGACCATACTCAATCATTTCCATGAGCATTCTGATTATGTGTTTTGAACTCAGCATCAGTTAGGTTGTCTATCTCCTTGTTGCTTACTTCTTTTTCTGGAGTTTTTCATCTGTTTTTTCATTTGTGCCATATTGGCACACATGTTTCATGGTAAGGAGCAGAGCCTTAGCTATTCACCAGGTCAGGGCAATCCTCTTTGTTGCCTTGTGGCTCTGTCTGTGAGGGAGATATCAGAGAGGGAACAATGCCACTTGCTCCACTCTCATTCCACTTTCCATTACTTCTCCCGCTTCCCACAAGCAAACTGGGCCCTTTTAGTGCTGATTCATGGGTTGGTGGGTTTGTGTACATTCTAGGACCCCATGGGTCTCTCCAATGAAGTCTCCTGTGAGGCTGGGAGTTTCTTCCACCACCAAAACCCCCACAAATTTTTTACAGTCAGAGGTTTTGAGTCTCTAGTTTCCTGTCCTGAAACCTTGGCTTTTGAGGTCTATTTTGCTCCCCCATTGTTCCTTTTGGCTTATTTGCATGTGAATGTGGGATTGCCTGTGTGGTCCTCAGCCTTGCATTACTGTGTGTCTTCTGTGCCCTGGCTGCCTGCTCCACCCTTCCTACTAGTCTAGATGAATGTTTCTTTAACTCCTTGGTTGTTGGACTTCCATGCAATTGATTTTCTGGCAGTTACGGTTGTTCTTTGTTTTTAAATTGTTTTTTACCCTTATTTTGGTTGTGCAAGGAAGAGAAGCATTTCTCACTCCATCTTGGCCAGAACCTGACACATATTTTTTAAAAATTAGTAAATATTTACCTAGTTTGCTCTAGCCTGGTGGATCAGTTGGTTGGAGCATTGTCCCGCACACCAAAATGTTGTGGGTTCAAATTCTGGTCAAGGCACATACTTAGATTGTGGGTTTGATCCCTAGTTGGGACATGTATGGGAGGCAACCAATCGGTTTCTCTCTCACATCAATGTTTCTCCCTCTCTTTCTCTCCCTCACTCTCCCTTCCTCTTTCTGTTAAAATCAATAAAAATAAAAAAAAAGAATTACCTAGTTTTGCCTCTCCCCCATTTTAAAAATGTGGTCCATGTGTGCCTGAGAAGAATGAGAATGTTCTATTTTTACGATTCAGGGTCTATATATGTCTTCAAAATCAAGCTTCTTGGTAGATCTTTACCAAGTTTTTGGTCTGCTTTACTTGAGATTAATATGAAAATATTATTCTTGTGTTGAAATCTCCCACTGTGAAGGTGGGCTATTTACTTCTCCATAGTTCTACTATGTTTGTGTTTTATAATTTGAAAATAATTTTTATAAGGTGCTACCGATTTTGCATACATAGGTCTTCTATGTTGAACCTTTTATCATTACTTTGTGAAACCTCCCCCTTCTCCTAATCTTTACTAATTCTCTCTTTTGGCACAAAATTAATATAGATACCCTAGCTTTATTTTTGTTGATATGTGCTTAGTATATCTCTTTGCATCTGTTTATTTTATAACCTTTTAACAATTTGTATTTTTGGCGTGTCTCTATAGAAATAACATAAGGTTAGATTTAGTCTCCAAATTGAAAACCCTTTTCTTTTTTGAAAAGAAGTCAGTTCATTCAGTTTTATGTTGGTTGATATTTTGACTTGTTTCCACCATCTTACCCTATATTTTGTAATTGTCTTGCTTTTCTATGCTTCTTAAAAAGCAATTGAGGTTTGTTTGTTTCCTTCCACTTTTCTTTTCTACCTCTTTAGAAGAATGAAATCTATTTTTATTCTTTTAATAAATATTCTTGATATCTTATTTTTCATGCTTAACAAAATTTAATCAATCTTAAACCACTCCCGAAGAATATTAGAACTTCAGAACATTTTGAGATAGTCTCTCATCATTTATATGCTATTGTTGTTCAGTATTTTGTCTTTTCTTTTTTTTATGAAAAGCTGGTAAATAAAATACAATTTTTTATAATATGAACTTGTCTTCTAACTGATCACCCTGCTTCCATTCTAGCATCCCTAAGGTCTATTCACAAAGGAGAAGCCAAGGAATCTTTTGACAAAAAAATAAACTTCAATTTAATTAAATTTCATAATATGAATGTAGAAAATTACATAGACCTTATATGTGCAGCTTGATGAATTTCACAAAGTGAACACATGTTGCATGTTTTTTTTTATTGCTGAGCACTATTCCTTTGTATAGATGTACCACATTGTGTATCTATTTACCATTTGAAAGATGGTGGTTTAATATTTAAAAGCTGCTATACATATACATGCACAGGTTTTTTTATGTAAAACTCAGTTTCCATTTTTATTAGTCAATACCTAGAGTTAGATTGCTGAGTCCTATGGTACCTATATGTTTATCTTTATGAGAAATTAATTGCCAAACCCTTCCAAGTTGACTATCCCATTTTGAATCCCACCGGCACTGTATGAGAGCTCTAGTTGTTCTGCATCTTTGTGCTGCTTCCCTCCCTTTTCAGTAAGAATCAGTGGTATCATATAGTTTTAATTTGCACTTCCCTAACTATCTCTTAATGTGCTTATTTGCCATTCATATATTCTTTTTGGTAAGGTTCCTGATCTTTCACCAATTTATTTCATTGGGTTGTTTTATTACTGTTGTGTTTAGAAAATTTGTTTTACAACTGGAATACAAGGGGGGGGTTTTTTTGGTCAGAAATGTGATTAAAAAAAGATTTATTTATTTATTTATTTATTTAATTTAGAGAGAGGGTAAGGGAGAGAGAAAGAGAGGGAGAAAAATATTAATGTGTGGTTACCTCTTATGTTTCCCCAGCTTGGGACCTGGCCTACAACCCAGGCATGTGCCCTGACTGGGAATAGAACCAGTGACTCTTTGGTTTGCAGTCCAGCACTCCATCCACTGAGCCACACCAGCCAATGTGATTTTGAAATGTTTTTTTCCTGTCTGGTTTTTATTTTCATTTTTTTAATGCTGTATTTAGTAGAGCAAAGTATTTTAATTTTAATAAAGTACAATTTATTTTATTTTACACCGTGTGCTTTGGTGGTGTATTTATGTATTTATTTTTAATTTTTTAATTTATTGACTTTTTTTAGAGGCAGAGAGGAAGGGGGAGAAAAAATGCATTGATTTGCTGTTCCACTCATGTATGCATTCATTGGTTGGTTCTTGTATGTGCTCTGACTAGGGATCAAACTCACAACCTTGCTGTATTGGGATGATGCTCTAAGCAACTGAGCTACACTGCAAGGCCTTTGGTGGTGTATTTAAAAACACATCAACAAACCAAAAATTGTGCAGATTTTTCTCTTATATTTTCTTCTGGAAATTTTACAGTTTTATATTTACTTTTAAGTCAATGACCAGTTTTGCATTGTTTCTTTGTGTAAAGAGTAACATATAGGTTACATGTTGATATCTAGTAATTCTAGCATGATTTGTTGAAAAGAATAACCTTTTTAATTAAGTTAGCTTTATACTTATTTCTGAGCTTTCCATTTTTTTTCATTGATCTATATGTCTACCATTTACCAATATCACACTTTCTTGATTAAGCTAACTTTACAGTAAATCATAGGTTTGGTTTTTCTTTTTCAGAGTTGTTTAGCTGTCCTATTTCCTTTAGAATCAACTTGTTACTAGCTACAGAAGTCTGGTAGGCTTTTGTTTGTATTGTGTTAAGTCTACAAATGAAACTGGAGAGAATTTAATTTTTAGTGTTTTAACATATAAATACAGTATAGTTCTCCATTTATTTATATTGATTTCTTTCATCACTGCTTTGTAATTTTTAGCATACAGATCTTGAGATTATGTTTTTAGATTTATATCTAAATACTTTATTGATTTTGGTACTATCATAAATGGTATTTTGAACAAATTTTAAACTCATTGCAAGCATACAGAGATAAAATTAATTTTTGTATATTGACTTGTATCCTACAACTTTTCTAAGCTCATTTGCTATGAGCCTTTTTTTAGAATCTTCAAGAAGTTATCCATAAAGAGAGACAGATTTCATTTCATCTCTGCAAGCTGTATGTCTTTTTTTTTTCTTTAGCCTTATTACACCAGCAAAGACTTCCAGTGTGATAACTGCACAGGAGTGGTGAGAAAAGACATCCTTACCTTGTTTCAGATCTTAAAGGGAATACATTGTTTTTTATCATTAGCTGTCATGGTAACTTTAATTTTTTCAAGACAGCCTTTTCTAGGATAAGGAAGATTCCTCTATTTATAGTTTGCTAAAACTTGTATCACAAATGGATGTTGAAATTTATCAAAAGCCTTTTCTCCGTGTATTAAGATGCTAATATGATTTTTATAGTTTCTTAATATGGTGAATTATGTTGGTTGATATTTGAATATTGTACTAGACTTGAATTCCTGGAAAATAACACCCACTTAGTCATCATGTATTATCATTTTTATGTATTATTAGATTTGATTTGCTAATATTTTGTTGATGATTTTTGAGTCTATAATCATAGGGAATGTTGGTAACTGGTTTTCTTTGCCTATAATTCTTGTCTGGTTTGGGAATTAGGGAATGTTTGCCTCTTAACATGAGTTGTGAGGTTTTTTCTCCTCTTCTATTTTCTGGAAGAGATTGTACAGAATTTTTATTATTTATTTCCTTAATGTTCAGTATAATTCAGCAAAAAATACATTGTGGACTTGCCTTCCTTTTTAGATTTTTAACTATAAATTAAATGTAAAAGATGTAGATTATTTCTTCACAAGTGAGTTTTGGTCACTTCATCTTTAAAGAAATTAACCCATTTTATCTATGTTTTTGAATACATGCATGTAGATTGTTATTTAGTATTTTCTTATACTTTTGAGGTCTGTAGATATCACCTCTTTTATTCTTAATATTTGTAATTCTCATTTTCCACCTGTCTCTTTTTTCTTGTGCTAGTCTGGTTAGAAGTTTATCAATGTTACTGATTTTTCAAAGTACCAACTTTTGTTTTCATTGTTTTTCTATTTTTAATTTTAATTTAATTGGTTTCTGTCATATTATTATTTACTTCTTTCTGCTTACTTTGTGTTCAGCATGTTCTTTGTTATTTCAGTTTCTTAAAGTGGAAATTTAGATTATTCACAAGAATGTTCTACTTTTCTAATATAGCATTTAATAGTATAAAATTCCCTATAAGTATTGCTGTACATCCTACAAATTTTGCTATATTTTATTTTTATTTTCAGTCATTTAAAATATTTTCTAATTTTCTTGAGATTTCCTCTTTGACCCATGGTTAATCAGGACTGTACTGTTTAATTTCCATATACCTAAGAATTTGCTATATGTCTTTCTGTATTGACTGCTTCTTTAATTATTTCATGACCTGAAGACATTATATGAATTTCAATGTGCAACTGAAAAAATGTGCGTACACACACATTTATATGTAATATAGTGTTATCAGTGGTAGAATGTTGCAGACTCTCAAGGTACTACTACGGGACTGTCTTCTAGTCTCATTTTTATTCTTATTCAAACTCCTTGATACAACTACCATATACATCACAAAATCTCTAAAGCAGTGTCTATAGCATCTATTTTTATATCCAGGCTTTTGTGTGCACTGAAATGTTTATTGTACTTGTTTTGGGATCATGGGCTCTTCAAAATCAGTAGGGCCCCAAATTATTTAAATCAAAGCTACTCTTCTTATTGAGTTGCCCATTCCAGAAACATGTGGTTTGTCCTTGACTCTTTGCTTTTTTAACTTTTAAAAAAGTTTTAAACTTAAATTTAACAATTGCCACTTGCTCATCCCTTCTTAAAAACAAGCAAACAAACAACTTAGCCTCAGACAGTGAGCTGCTCACAATCCATTCACCCCTACCTTATCTCAGTTTTCTCACCACTTTTCCATTCTTGCACCTAACATTTTTACCACAGTGAACCTCTAGCAAAACTTCTCCTACCCTCATCTGAAATCATTTCATCTTTCATGTATTCCTTTTGCTTTATAAATTTATGTTTGATCATTTAATATATTACACAGGGTAGGACAAAAGTAAGTCTGCCATTGTCTGTATGGAAAATAATATAATAATTAATAAAAATACATGATCCATGTTTTGCATATGCACAACTGTAAATCTGCTTTTGCCTCACCCTGCATTGTAATTGTTTGTTATTTTATATATATCCCTTAGTAGATTATGAGATCTTTCAGGATAGGGAATGGAATTTTATCATCTAAAAATCCCTTCCTGTGCCCATTAGAGTGCCTAACTATAATAAATACTTAATAAATCTAGCTTTTAATGAGTGACTAAATGAATGAGTTATTGAAGGAAAGAACAAACGGTTGAGCCAGGACTGGAAACTGCATATTCTACTCCCAGGTATTACACTGAATTAATGTTTAGTAGAACAGTAGTTAGTTACTGCCTTATATACCATTTCAGTAAAAGACAGGTCTAGGTCTTACTTTATAATTGGGTAAGATAATGTTGTCTCTTTGACTTTACTTTTTTAACCATTTGTCTATGGTAACAACTGTTCCAATGTCTTGAATAAATATTCTGCAAATATACTCAAGTTCAGTCTTTTTAAAAGATGTAACTGATAGATAAATGTCTTGCTTTGCACTTGCTCCCATAGGAGCCTGGCTAACCACTTTTATGCCATTCCCCAGTCTTACATTATATTGCTGCAACATACTCCATCCGTTTCTCTCTTCACTATCTAGAAGAGCTTAGTGTTATCTGTAACTCATGAGCTCCGTCCAGGCAATTTAAAAAAGTTAAAAATATTGTTCCAGTTCAGTTTAAATAATGAAAGTTTTTAATTAACCGATTTCTACAGTCCTTCTAACATTTGGGAAAGAGCATCCTCCAAAATATTTTGAATATTTAATTATATTAAATTCAATGGTTCTTCCTTATATAACAGCATATTTTCACCACCAAACATCTTTAGGCATTAGCCAAAACTAAAATATCTTTACTGGCATTGAATTCACATGGCATGGTGAAGCTGTAGAATTTAACATATAGATGCCATAGGTTACTCAGAAGTACAATGAAGTATGGTACTTGTATATCTTATTTAGATGATAATTTTGTGATATAGAAGTTTTGAAATACTGCCTATTTAGAGGCAAGACAATCTACTAGGCATAGAGATTAGCACATAGTAAGCCCTTAATAGATGCTAGCTTTTATAATTATTTTTTATTTAAATTAACTCTTCAGGGTGCTGTAAAAATGAATGCATTATTGTCTGTAAACTTGTTACTAATCCTAGAAAACATAAAAATGAGTTTCACAATTGTTTTGGTTATTGTTAATGCTATATTTCTTTTGTTTCTTAGATTGTTTTCTATAACGATCTAAACTGTGAATATCAAAGAATTATTTGATCTAAAAAATTATTGTTGTGGAAGCCCAATTTGAAGCTTCTTATTTATTTTTACTACCAACTTAACATTTTTAAGATGAATAATAAGAAAAGATGAGAATTAAATATTAACTACTATGGTTTTTCTTTTCTTCCTGTTTCTTATTAAGGAGTGTCCATATGCTAACTGTGTCCATATGCTAACTTTCCTGCATGAGGAGGATAAATGGAATGATACATTTTCATTCATTCTGATGACATATTTCTTCCTTGGGATTAAGTTAATTTCCTCTTCAAAATGTCCATTTCTATCTCATGTTCTTTCCTTAATTTCAGATGCTCATTCACAGAATAAGATGATATTCTGCATGGAGTAATAAAAATAAAATGCAACAAAGATGGAAAATCGGATATGGCATGTAGGCAACAGTTTTTTTTCCTTCAGATCAATAACCATTAACTTAATTTTACTATACCTCCTTTAAACAAAGTCCCACTACTTTATGTCTTCTCTCTTTTCCATTTTTTAAAAGTTTTTATTCTTTTATTATATTTTATTGATTATGCTATTACAGTTGTATTGATTCCCCTTTGCCCCCCTCCACCCAGCACCTGCACTCCCTTGGCAATCCTACTACCATTGTTCATGTCCATGAATCATGCTTATAAGTTCTTTGGCTTCTCCATTTCTTATGCTGTACTTTACATCCCCTGGCTATTCTGTAACTACCTATTTGTATTTCTTAATCCCCTCAACTCTTCACCTATTCCCCCACATCCCATTCCCATCTGGCAACCATCAAAATTCTCTCTGTATCCATGATTCTGTTTATGTTCTTCTTGTTTGCTTATTTTATTTTTTAGATTCAATCGTTGATAGGTACATATTTTTTGCCATTTTATTATTCATAGTTTTGATCTTCTTTTTCTTAAATATGCCCCTTTAACATTTCATATGATAATTGTTTGGTGATGATGAACTCCTTAATTTTTTTCTTCTCTTGGAAGCTCTTTATCTGCCCTTCAATTCTAAATGATAGCTTTTTTGGGTAGAGCAACCTTGGCTATAGGTCTCTGCTTTTCATGACTTTGAATATTTCTTGCCAATCCCTTCTAGCCTGCAAAGTCTATTTTGAGAAAGCACCTGACAGTCTTATGGGAACTTCCCTGTAGGTAACTAACTTCTTTTGTTGTTTTTAAGATTCTCTTTTTATCTTTAACCTTTGGCATTTTAATTATGATGTCTTGGAGTGGGCCTCTTTGCCTCTTTGCATCCATACTAATTGGGACTCTCTGTGCTTCCTAGACTTACATGTCTACTTCCTTCACCACAAATAGGGTAGTTTTCTTTCATTATTTATTCAAATAGATTTTCAATTTCTTGCTCTTCCTCCTTTCCTTCTGGTACCCCCTACAATATGAATGTTGGATTGCTTAATGTTGTCCCATAGCTGCTTATACTATCCTAACTTTTTTGGATCCTTTTTTCTTTTTGTTTTGATTGGTTGTTTTTTGCTTCCTTGTGTTCCAAATCATTGATTTGATTCTTGGCTTCATCCACTCTACTGTTATTTCCCTGTAAATTGTTCTTTATTTCAATTAATGAATCCTTCATTTCTGACTGGATCTTTTTTATGCTGCCGAGGTCCTCATTAAGTTCCTTGAGTGTCCTTATAATCAGTGTTTTAAACTCTGCACCTGATAGATTGCTTACCTCCATTTTGTTTAGCTATTTTTCTGGAGTTTTGATCTGTTCTTTCATTTGGGCCATGTTTTTTTGTCTCCTTGTTTGGCAGCCTCCTTGTATTTGTTCCTATGTATTAGGTAGAGCTGCTTTGACTCTGTGTCTTGATAGTGTGGCTGAATGTGGTAGGTGTACTGTAGGGTCCAGTGGCACAGCCTTCCCTATCACCCAAGGTGGATACTCAAGGTGCTCCCTATTGTGGGCTGAGTACACCTTCTTCTTGTAGTTGAGCGTTGGTTACTGTTGGCAGATCAATGGGAGGGATTTACCCAGGCCAGTCAGCTGCAAGGACAGGCTGTGGCCACTTACTCCCCACCTCTGCCACAGAAGGGAGTTTTAATAAACCACAAATTCTCATATCCTAAAACTGCTGCAGAGTTAATAGATTTATAGTATGTCCTGTGGAACGATGGTATAGAAATAACTGGTAGGAAACAAATCAGCTAAAATATAGTTAAGATACCACCTGTGTAGTAATTTATTAAAATCTGGTCCATGGAGTGTTATTTATGACTAATGCAAAACAAGGAGTCAAACCAATTAAAGTCATGAAAAAGAGCAAAGAACTTTACTACAAAAATCATGTAGTAAACCATTGCTTTCAACTCAAGAATAATTGTTTTCTGTTCACCTGAATTTTCCACATCACTCATCCTATTCCTCCAACAGAAAACCTCAGAATGCTTTCTCATTATTAACCTGCTGTGCCCTCTCTCCCTCCTACTTTGCTTCCCTGTTTTTCTCACAGCAGCCCCACACTCAGTGGATTATTTTGAACAGCAGCTTTATTTAATTATCAATTTAGCACCTTCTCTTAAGGTGGTCACCTGCAGGGAAAACTGTCATCTCCCAGGCTCTGCTTTCTTTACCTAGAGGAATCACTTTCACAGATTTTCTCCAACTGTAGGATGACAAGTGATAATCCTGGCTCTGACCCTTCAAACAAAATCCCCCACCTCTTTTCTTCACTAAGCATGTGGTTCATGTGCTTTAGGCTCTGTTGAAAGAAATGCAGTACTCTGGAGGACATAGCCTCACAGTCCTCTGCAGTGGCCAGGGAATGCCCGAAGTGTTTCCATCAGTGCTGCGATCACTTTTTAAAGGGGGCATTGCCAAACAACTAGGAGACCAGGAGAAGGTGCCCAGGATATTCAGGAAAGTTAAAATGATATCAGAAGATAGCTGGAGGGAAGTAGGGTTCCCAAATGGAAATGAGAAAATTGCAGAGAAGTCACGCATGCTCCTTTTCAACGTCTGAGGGGATTTTGATCTATTCTGCGTTTCCTTAGAGGTCAAGACCAAGTCAGTGGGTGAAATTATGTGGGGATCATTGCAACTTAATGTAAGGAAGGGAATCTGTTTCTGCAATATATTCTGATTTTTCCCCTTCCCTAGTTCAAGACATCATCAGTACTCGAGCCGACTGCTTCACTAACCTTCCATCTGGTCCCTCTGCTTCTACTCTTTTGCCTCTCTAATCCATCCTCTAAAGAGCAGCCAGGGAGTTATTTTGAAAACCTAAAACAGGTTTTGCATTTCCTGTCTACATCCATTCTAGTGTCATCGTAGTATAAAACTGTAAAATCTGAATTCCTTTCCATTGCCTAACAAGAACCTAAATGATCCCTTTACTGCCTTCTTTTTTTCGCTTTCCTCTTTGCTGTTGCTACATGTCTTCCATCTTTCTTCACTAGAAGCATGCCAAACTCCTTCCCAGTTTCAGACCTTTGCATTGGCTATTGTCCCTGATGGAATACTCAGCCCCCACAGACTCCCACTGCAGAGTCTTTCTTGTCATTCCGCACCAACCCAAATGCCCCATATTTTACTATCACATGATAGCACAGTAGTTAAAAGTATGATCCTGGAGACTACCAGCTGTGAATTTCTAACTAGATTCTGTTGCATAACATGGTGCCAGTTATTTAGACTCTTTATTTTAAATATTTTTTTATACAAATTGGGGTAGTAACAGTGTCCCTTCACTGTATATTTGGTTAAGTTGAGTAGAGGAGAAGATATATGTATAGAACTTAACATAATGCCTGACATATGGTAAGTTTTCAAATATTAGCCATTAGTGATAGTAGCAGTTTAATGTTTTCACACAACTGTGCGCCTGTCAAGGTCCTTCTATATGAGAACAAGTCAATACTGTGGTGAATTGAATAATGGCCAAGAATTTAAGTGTGTCTTTAAAGTTGTTGAGTCCAGAAAAAGAAACATATTCCATTTTTCAATGTTACTCTTTCGAACTTTGCATGTTTATTTTGACAAATGATAAGCTTTCTGGTTACTTCAGAGAAAAAGAGGGGAAAAAAGAGACAGCTTGTATAAAGGAGTATTTCTATCTTTTAACCCTTATATAACTCAGGAATTTATTCATTCTAGGAGAACCTAGTGCAAAAATTAGAAATTACCATGATAGTAAGCAATGGCATTTCTATTATATAAGTATTCTAATTTTTTAAAGTTGTGTGCAATGTTTTAGGGTAGAAAAGAAAGAATAATTACATTGATGCTTAATATAAAAGTAAAATAGATAATTTAAAAATACTAGTAACTATGTAAGTAACATTATTTAGCAAAAGAAATGAACTCTACATGTTTTTATCTGCATTCCTGAGAGCACATATACCAGTGCAATACACACGTAACTATGCACATCTACTGTTCAAACTCACCTGAAATATTGATTCCTCTTAATGCATGTGAGTGAATAACTTCATTTTATAAAGTTTTTAAAAAGTATTTTTGAGAACTAGCACATTTCTAAGGGCTATGTGCTTTTGATTTATGCTTTTTGAGCATGATTCAATGAGATTGTTCTATTTTTTGTACAACATATGAAGTAACCATCCCACAGTTTGTATTTCATGACTTCCCCTCAATTCTGACAAGAAATACAAAAATTACAGTTCTGTTAAAAATATTAGAAACTCTGGACAATCTTCAACTCTCTATAGTTGTATGCATATTTACATTCATATTATCAATAAAATACTTGGTGGGAGGTACATTGGTCTGATATATCAGTACTTAGACAAGATCTCTCTTTTTAAGAATAGGTGATTACTCAGTTTACACTGTACATTCTATGTTTTTTTAGCATGATAACTATGTTTTCTCTAGCAAGGTAGATTTTATCTAACTTGTGAGAAAAGTAAATTGGAAAATGAACCAAAGTAATTTTAACAGGAATTTAAGGAAATTCCTACTTGCAGTAATTTCAAGTGCTCAACTGGTTAAAAGAAAATTATATTTAGACCAAGTATGTAACTAAGCTCCTAATTTTTCTGTGCATATTTATCATTAATCAATTTATAAACCTTGCTATTCATTTTCACAAATGGGATGCATAGTAGTTACTATTACAGAATCAGGTATTTCACCAAACATACTCCTTTAGCACAAAATAAATACAATGTGTCTGCCCCTTTCATTCAACGCTTAACAACTATAGCTCAAGTCAAGTACGTATTTTCCAAAATTTAATAAAACCACCATCAAAATAGAATGTCAAAATGCCAGTTTTTTCCTGTTTGGCTTTCTGAAGCTTTATTTATTGATTAAGTGGCTTGCATCTCTACAAGGCCACCATTCAGTTTTTCTAAGGCCTTGACCACAGAGCATTCAATTGCTTGGCTGTTAAATTGTCAGCAGGCAGTGGCTGTTTGAATATAATCTTCGAAAAGTCCAATCTCCTGATATAAGCCACAATAAATCAGTGGGTAGAGCCTTAACCCTCTGAGACAGAACTCAACGTAGGGGAAGCAGTTCTTATGCATGAATAGTCATAACAACCCCTGAAAAATGCTTCGGGGAAACAGAAGATGCCTACATATGGATATTTTAAGCTCTGATAAAGTAGGAGTTTTATGTTAAAATACTCATAAACCATTCTTTGCACACAAAATAACAGCAGGACCTACCCAATGGTATCTTGCCAGAGAAGAAATTTCTTAGTAAGAGATATTGCATATATGATAATCTGGAAGTTTCTTGTGTATGTGAGGGAGTTCAGCAGTGACACCTTCCACTCTTGATAGATAGGAAGTTCTTAATGAGGTGACTCGAGGAGAGTGTCCCCTCTTTCTTTCTGGGGTCCATACACATTTTTCCTTTGCCTGTACATTCTCTTTGGGGTATCTTTATTTTGAACAATGCCAAGCATTTGAGATACAGTTAACTGAGGAAATTGTAGATTTTTATTATATTTTAAAAATAATATTTACTTTTTACCAAGAATGCAACTTATCATGATAGAAATATTTTAAGAAAAAGAAAAATTTGTGTGCTAAGCAATGCAAAGGTATACAAGTGACAAAATAAATTCATGGGCCAAGCAAATAAAATTGGAATAGATAGAGGTGGCATGATGAGGGTGTCATCTATGATGAATTAAAGTGTTTATTTATATTTTCCATATTGATAAAAACAATTTTATCATTTTCTACCAAATTTCAAACAAGGGGTGCAGCCTATAACAGTGATGCAACGTAAGGCATGGTACATGCTCTAAATGGGCAAGTAGACATAGGTGCCATCAGACACTCCTAGCATGTTGCATATTTGGGACATCTGCACTGCTAATCAGGATTTTTTTTTCACTAATGGACTATGAAGAAATAAGATATTTTTTCTATAAAAGAAGGATATATAGATGAGTATTATAATTACTATACATCCACATGAAGTGTCTGACACACAAAAGGAAAAAACTAATGGTGCCGTCAACAAACTATAAATCTGTGAGTGGATCTATAGGCATGGATTTTATACCTTGGAAACACCTTAACAGTCAGGTTATGCAGACATAACATAGGCCAATGTGGGACTGAAGGTAATTGGAATGATGTGTCACAGCCCCATAGCTAAAAAGCTGGGTTGGGAGCAGTGAAAGCTGTAGTAGCAGCAGCTGATACTCAAAAGGACATACACACAATGGGAAGGGAAACACAGGTATCCACAAGGTAGCATGTTGAAGGACCATGTCCAGTATCCAAATCCAGTATCATGAGCTCCATGATGCTAACCAACCCTCTTCCAAGGAGGAATATATGGAATACACATATGTATCATGAAATATTTTTGTCCTGAAAATCCCTTGAATATTGTACATCTGCAGAAAAAGCGACTATGTTAATGACTATCATCATCTGCTAACATCATCAAACTGTCACAAACTGTCACAGAAAGAGGACACTTCTGAATATTCTGTGTTACATTGTTTGAATAAATTCAGTATATATATATATGTAAGTATATATATACACACATATATACATATATATGTACACACACATATACATATATATGTTAGAGGCCTCTTGTTACAGGACAGGAGGGCAGGGTGTTTGGGAAGTGGGAAGGAAGGGTAGGAGTTATGGGGAAGAGGCCAATGAATCCAGTAAGAGTCCTTGATTAAGCTGGAATGAAATTAACTAACAAGAGCACAAATAAGAAAACAGAACTGATAAGTATTGAATGTGTGTTATGTACCAGACATGTCATCATGTACTTTACATGTTGTATCTCATTAAATAATAAAGCCATTTTAATCCTTTATTACTATTCTCAAAACTGTTCTCAAAATAACCTGATAACATGCTCTCTGCCCTTCAAACTGTCTTGGAATTATTTTTGTCTGTCATTTTAAGCCCACAAAAAAAAGTCATTTTAATGACCATCATCATCAATTAGCACTTAACAAATATTCACAAAAAGGATATCATTCTGAGCAATCTGTTAAATTGGTTGAATAAATCTGACAATTTAAAAAGTAAGTTTTAATGTGTTACTCTAATTAAGAA
The DNA here is from genome assembly GCF_004126475.2 of Phyllostomus discolor. Taxonomy (NCBI): domain Eukaryota; kingdom Metazoa; phylum Chordata; class Mammalia; order Chiroptera; family Phyllostomidae; genus Phyllostomus; species Phyllostomus discolor. Next base: position 85,987,249 of record NC_040903.2, read on the forward strand.
ACTAATATATACTAGTGTCAAAAAGTGGAAAATATTGGGACACATAAAGAAGAAAGGAAAAGTCATACAGAAGCCATAATCCAAGTTCGACCATTATAATACTTGACCAATATGCCATGCAGTAGTGCATTTCCTTTCATCTTCATGTGTCCATGCATGTCTTAGCATGGTTGTTAGCATATGATGCATACAATGCTACATTCTGTTTTTTCATTACCCTTTACTGTTAGGCAATTTCTTATACCATTAAGAGCCTCATAAATCATTCTTTTAATACTTGTATGTTATATCCAATTATATATGTAAGCCATAATTTATTTAACCACTCACAGAATATTTTTCTCCTACTTTATTGTTTTAAATTATACTGTAGTTAATGACTTCCTTCCTTAACTCATTTGTTCATTCAACACATTTTTATCACATGCCTTTTCTGTGTTAGGCACTGCGTGCCAGGCACCTTGTTGGGCTCTGGAGGTACCAAAGTGAATAAATGATGAAGAGAGCCTATAAAAACAATTATAGTAAAGTATGACAAATGCTAATGTAATGTACATTTAAATCCATGTTTACATTGCTGATCATTTATTTACATTATATTATATAAAAAGATTATTAGGCCAGTGTGAATAAGCATTCTGAAGGCTTTAGGTTTGTTCTGCCTACCTGCTTTCCAAAGTGATTCTGTCAGTATACAAGTATGTTGATGCTGTGTTCACAGTACATTTCTCACTAAACCTATCAACATGTATATTAGCATGCTATAAATATTTGCTAAATTGATAAGTAAAAATTATATTTTATAATTATTTCTCATTTCCTTATTAGTAAAATTAAACATATTTTCACAGTCTAGTCAGTTTTTTCCATATCTTCTTTTATGAATGGTTAATTCATTATCTTTCAGTATTTTACCATTGAAATATTGTTTGTCTGGTCAATATGTATATACTTTTTACAAAGTAATTATCTTTTTGTGTAAATTTTAGTAAATATTTTAGTATTTGGCTTTGAGGAGTAATCAAGTACTGTCATCACTTAGCTTTGATTTGAATGAAACTATATATTTCAGAGCATGTAAGTTCTGATATAGTTTAAAGACTGATATACAGGAGGAATTAGTATGCAGACTTAACCATCGTTGGTTGACTACAAGGTAGTTCAGTTAATAATGTGGTGTGAGCAACCCCTTTATTATTTTAGTTACTTCTTTTGAGCTCAATAATAAACCTTGCTAAATTCCTGAGGAGAACAATCAGCACAAAATGCTCCTCAAACTACCAAACTTAATACTTAAATACAAAATGAGGAATGTCAACAGTAAAACTCTTAATGGGAAGTTTGTTATTTGGGGGTGATTAATGGTGGTTGTTACAAAACAACCCCCAAATCTCAGTAAATTAGCAAAATAAATGCTTATTTCTAGACTATGGCACAGTTTGGCTATTTGATGTATGGTCTTTTGCATATGATTAAAGGGTCCTGGTTCTTTCCACGTATGACTTTGCTGTCTTGTAGGCCTTCTTCAAATTTCTTCATAGCTTTTTTTGCTTTTAGCTGACAACAAGCAAAATGTGAGTGACAGGGACTCTTAGCTAGCCCTGGGAGAGGTATAAAATACTTCCACTCATGTTCTTTCAACAGAACCCAGGGATGTGGCCCTGACCTTATTGCAAGGGAGTCTGGGAAACTAAGTCTTCCTTTGTGCCAGGAAGAGGAGGCAGAGCTGAGAGCATCTAGCCAGTTTTTGCCACAATGGCAGAAATGTGAAATATATGCTAAAAGGAAAAACCCAGGGAGCACACTAAATAGTGTGTCTAGCTGGTAGCTACACTAATAATAATGATATTGTCAAAATGGATTTATTTACTAGAAACTGAAAATAAATTTTCATATAGAAATAAAAAATCTTTTATTAAGATAGTTTTGGGTGATCCTTATTAATCACGGAAAAATATTAATAAGGTTTTCACCAAGTGATTACATTTAGCAGCAGATTTTGGTGAGATTTTTCCCCAAAGTAAATATTTTTAATAAACTATTTGCAACTGAATTTTAGATCTCAGATAAATTGGTGTAAGGTGGCCACTGGTGGCATTGTCAATGTCTGACAGGAAGGGTGTTTGCACACTGGTAGAGATGCATGTTACAATGGAGGGCTCAGCAGGACAGCCAGAATTGTCACACGATACTACTTTGCACACAGATGTCAGTCACCTTTTTATACATGTTTTCTTAGTTTCACATAAGAAAACTAACAATAGAAAGTATTTTATTTTTTAGCTTCATAGATCTTAGTGTCATGACTTACTCGAGATTGATTTTCTCGCTTCTCCTTTCTACTGTCCTTCACTCATACAGAGTAAAATATTTTTCCTTATGTCTATTTTCCTATTCTGCCTTTATGACTTTTTTCTTAAGGTGCCCAATAGACTCCTTAGTATCTTTTCCTTAAGCTATTATTTCTGTTCCCAGGACTGTCGGCATTTAACTATCAGTTGTGCTTACCCAATAATTCACAGTACATTAAACAGTAAAACTTTAATTAGTGTTACGTAGATGAACTATACACATTCTCTTATGCACAGAAAAACAGTATTATTGTTTTTAAAGAGGAGTAATTTCTGACCATATTCAGCTGTGTCATGCTATGCCATGTTAACTGAAAAGGGAAACCAGTACTAATATTCTACTAATTTGAAGTGATTTTGATTTTTTACAATGTTTTGTCTTCTGACTGATTGACTAATATATGTATTAATATTTCTTCAGTTTACTGAATTTAATTGTTTAGGTCCTGAGGGTAACATTCTTTTACTTCAAATGCTTTACACAATCTTCATCTTCAAATTGGTAGCACAGAAACAGTATCCTTCATCTTTTTCCTTTCAGATACAACCAGTGCCTGGTTAAAAAAGCAGAATATAAAGCTGATTCTCCATCTTGGTTAAAACTAAATTATCAATTGTCTTCATTTTGTCATAATAAACCATCAACAATTCCAAGGAATGTTGAAATTAAAAGATTTTAAAAGAATCGTGGTTGTTATGGATACTGCTAAGTACCCTACAAAGTGGAATGCTGTCTGATTGTAAGGTCTAATATTTATCAAACTGCAACCTTATTATGACCCTATTAGGGCAAAATATTGAGAAATTTGCATTTCAGTCTGGGTTCCACAGTTCTGAATAATATCACCAGATAACAATTTCTAATGGAGTTATGAATTGAGCTTTTGGTGAGAGCTCAATTTTGATATCTCAATTTGATATCAATATCAAATTCATGAAGTTTTGTGATACCAGTGACTAAATCTACCAGCTTATTCCCTCTTATATTAAAAATTACTAATGTAACTATTTTTTACAATTGATCCACACTAACTAAATACCTACCAAGTACAAAATATTGTGTATCTTGCCTATAAGAAGATAGCAGGCAATGACACACATGACTGCTGTATTTGTTGACATGATGTGGATAAGCAAGCAGGGACAGTCACATGATGAAAGCTAATTAACTATTAGATGGTTGTGTAGATTGACGCTTGCTAATGTGAGAAATATATGCCATATGCTTTTAAGAGAAAAACAAATAGGCTCAAATTAATATGCAAAAGATAATTTTAGAAGAAAATATATGATTTAAAGATATACTATAAGACATATCAAATGTTTATAATAATTATATCTGATTGATGGTATTATAGACAATTATTTCTCTGTGGTTTTCTGTAATTTCATGATTTCTGTTTTAAGCATGTCACATGTGTATAGTAACAGGAAATGATAATGTTATTAAAGAACGTAATGGTCTCAGAAATGGCATGAATATAAATAAGTACAATACTGTAAAAAGCTACAAAGCCATTCATTTGTTTATTCAGCAATTTTATTTAATATTTACTGTTTCAGTCTTGGGCTAAGTACTTAGTATGCAGCCTCTACATCATAGAGCCTGTTGACTTGCAGCAAAGTGTTAGGGCAATTCAGAGAAAGGACAGGTTATTTTGGCTGACATCCAGACACCAGGGTCTTATGATACCAACGACTTGAGAGTCAATATTCACATGAGAGCTTTATCTCCTTGTCAGTGAGATCAAAGAAGCATCTGAAAAGCACCACAGCTGCAAGAAAAAAAATTTGGAAAATTTTTAAATGATGATTGGAGTAATTGCAAACCCATTTTTCTATTTCATAAATAAAACATTTGAAAAGGAAAAAGATACTTGAAATAATACTATCTCAAACATTTTGTTGTTAATAATAGGAAGTTATAGTTATAAATACTAAGTTTCACCCACACTTTAATATGGTATAGCCTCTTGTATATAGACTATTATAGGTCATGTCCCCATGTTTCCAGTTTCATTGGAAGGTACGAGGAATTCCTATGTCACAGGCACTGTTCCAGGTCAAGGAGGTGGTGAGAGCTGGGTCAGGGTTAGCTGTCACTGACCCCACTTTGGGGCAGTGTGACCATGAGAACACTTCCTATTCAGTGGCCACTGGCCGGCTGGGAATGAGAATGAAGGACTGCCCACTGTATTCCCTCAGTGCCATATTAAAATACCAATTTGGAATTTCTAAGCTTTAAAATAATTGGTTTTCACAGAAGATTAAGAGGCAAAATTTTGTGTATTAACTCCTCTTTATAACACAAATCTAGGTCATTACTCAGGGGGTGGGAGTTTATTTGTTTAAAATTAATCCATAATTTTAAATGTTTCTTGCAGACCTAGAAACTTCTTTTTGTACTGTCTCCAGTCAGATTTCTGTATGCCTGCTATGGTGAATGAAGTTTTTAAAACAGTACAATTAAGACATCAAATAAAGTGATTTGAAATTATGAGATGACCTAACTTGAAAAGAATATCAGCCCATTTACTTGCAATGCTAGTTTATACCCAGGTTAGGACCATGGCATAGATGATTTTGAAGTTCAATGATTTATTAAAATGAATATAATATATTTGGTGATTTTTAAAATTGTAAATCAGTTTTGATCTGGGTAGGCTCCTTTATGTCTTGTCTTGCACAGTGACATGTTATGAATTTACTCTTTTGATTCATATGACAATCGATTTAGTTTTTAAATGCAAATGGCCTACTTTCCTAACAGACAGGTCAGCAAATTTCTGTCAAAGTGCATGGGGCGCATACAAACTGCTAAGTATTACAGTATGAATAAGGAAGTGATTACTTGATTTTGTACTAAACACCCTGTAATTGGACTATTTCTTTATGTTTTATAAGGTCTACAATGAACTAGTCAATAAGGGCATGTCAAGAACTTCATAAAAGATGTGGTCTTGAGAAGAGATGGTGCAACGTGGCTGAAGATGGAAAGAAAAAAACTTGTGAAATTATATCATAAAGCTACACATCTCCAGTAGCAAAATAGAGAAAATTAAAACAAAGAATAAATAGACACATTGACAGTGATTGGTAAAAATCTTAGAGATCAGACAGACCTGGGGTGAGCAGATGTTTCTGGATAACTGGGTGTGGGGGCATGTTTGCTATATTACAGAGCCCCAGAGGAGAGAAGCCACAGACCCTAATTCTTAACATCTTTGGATTTACCCAGAGTGTTCATTCAAACCTGCTATTTTCATGCTGCTCAAAACAGTACTGCCCTAATTTCTTCTGGCCTTTATCTGACTTTAGATAAAAATTGAAGTAGTTAAAGAATCTGATTGGATGTTTTACTACCAGCATGATGGCAAACACATATTTTGACCAAACACTCTTTCAGCCTGATAGAATGATGCAGTCTACCATACAGTGGTCTGTCTTAGGTGATGCTTGCTATGCACACGTGAATGTGTGTATGGGTTTGTATGAGTGAAAATGTGTGTATATGTATGTTGTGAAATAGAAATAAAAATATATATTTATATAGAGAAAATTAGCACTTAGCAAATATTCACAAAAAGGATGTCATTCTGAGCAATGTTACATTGGCTGAATAAATCTGACAATTTAAAAAGTAAGTTTAATGTGTTGCTCTGATTAAGCAAGTAATATATACTAGTGTCAAAAAGTGGAAAATATTGAGACACATAAAGAAGAAAGGAAAAGTCATACAGGAGCCATCATCCAAGTTCGACCATTATAATACTTGACCAATATGCAGGTAGTAGTCCATTTCTTTTCATCTTCATGTATCTATGCATGTCTTAGCATGGTTGTTAGCATATGATGCATACAATGCTACATTCTGTTTTTTCATTACCCTTTACTTTTAATCAATTTCTTATACTGTTCAGAACCTCATAAAACATTGTTTTAATGCTTCTATGTGATATCCAATTATATATGTAAACCATAATTTATTTAACCACTCATAGGATATTTTTACTACCACTTTATTGTATTTTTTAAAGATTTTATTTATTTTTACACAAAGGGGAAATGAGGGAGAGAGGGAGAGAAACATCAATGTGTGGTTGCCTCTCGTGTGCCTCCTACTGGGGACCTGGCCTGCAACTCAGGCATGTGTCCTGATTGGGTATCGAACCAGCAACCATTTGAATTGCAGGCGGGCACTCAATCCACTGAGCTGCACCAACCAGAGCTCCTATTTTATTGCTTTTAAGTGATACTGTAGTTAATTACTTTATTCCTTTATTCATTTGTTCATTCAACAAATTTTTATCACATGCCTTTTCTGTTCCAGACACTTTGCTGGGCTTTGGAGGTACCAAAGTAAATAAATGATGAAGAGAGCCTATAAAAACAAACAATTATAATATGGACTAGAGGAATAGGATTAGATTTCTACATTTAAATTAGATTTCTATATTAAGAGTTAGCAAAGTAACTCTCGTTTGCCTGGGTTTCTAGGAAGGTTTTCCTGCAAAGTCAAATGCTATTCCTAATTTTTCAGGTTCTGAAAATTCATATTTTAGGGGTTTATTCCTTAGACCTAATTTTGTCTTTTACCCTAGCAATTTCATACCTCAATGCGAAGCAATTTGCTATAACTTTTTCTGCTTTTGCACATTCAGATAATTCTCATAGAACTCTTTCCCGCTACACTTATCTTTCACAACTACTGGGTCAAGACCTGGTTCAAGTGTCTTTTCCAATTCAAAATCTTCCCTGAATCTTCTACATGCACTTTATAACTTTCTTCTATAAGTCATATTTATACATAGTATTTCACTCTAATTATTGTATTCATTACACTGGATTGCATTTATTTTGTATCTTTCTCCCCATTAGGCTATGAGTTAGTAAGTGTATGCTTTATGCCTTATGTGTTTTAATGCTTCTGGCATCTGGCACTTGAATCTTACAGATTCTTCACTGAATGAATACATGATTAAGTGAATCTGTGTTGTCAGAGAAGGGGAGTGCTTCAAGCACGGAGAGAATATTCAGGGGAAGGGAGGTGAAGGAGAAAGATACTGCTGTGCATACTGAGGTGAATTGTACTTACTTCACAATTTCGTTTGGGACTGAGCTGTTATGTCAGTCACCACCTGGGCTGAGCTCTGTGTACTTACAGTCAGACCCTTTGTTTGTAACCTGGGCTGCTATTTGCAAAACCGTTAGGATTTTCTGACTTTTAGAGTCTGCTAAAAATCTTTTCTGGAGAGCTTTTCTGCTTGTTGCAACCACCCATTATAACCTGTCTTTTGTGGTAATTTCCCAGAAGTCTTCACCAAATTGTTTGTACAATTAATCCTTAAAGAATTTCTTCTTTAGTGGCCAAATAGGTGGCTTCAAAGCACCAAAAAGCTAAAAGAAATAATGTTATAAGTAAGAGGCAAAAAAATCTCATTTTAAACATGTAGACTTCTAAATGGGAGAGGTAATTTACAAGTTGTTTAAGTAGTGATGGTCAGTGTCAACAATGTGGCCTCACATTGGCACTACCAAGGTAAAAGTTTCAAGTCGGTTTAAAAACAGGTATTTGTAAACATATAAAAATAAATCTGATTTAAAAGAGTGTTCTTTCTGCAGGAATACTTTATCTGTAATTAAAAATCTGCCTGAGAAAGAGAGAAGCAATTTTCAATCTGTTTAAGCACATTTTATAAGGCATTCTGGAGAACTAGAAAACAGTTCAAGGTCAGTGTTAGAGCTGTTTTCCCTCTCAAAGTAGGTACTGCCAAATCGTGGGCTACTTCACAGCTCTGTATGAAATAAAAATGCTAGAAGGCTCACAATGCTCTGCCTTCCTCATTTACCTGCTCCTGTTTATTCATAGGATACACTGCTTGGCCCTTTACCTATTTCTTGTCTATTTATTGCCTAATAAATATACTGAGGAGTTTTATTAAATTTGACTTTTTAAGTTTTAATGTTGACAACTTCATTACTCTGAAGAGATTCATGAAAGTAAATTGCCCACTCCAGCAAAATAGAAAGTTCTCTTAGAAGTTTGGGATCATGGCATATACTTCTGCCCAGTGGACTGCTGAGTGTAGAGTCCAGTGGGATTGAATCAGTTTGCAATAGGTAACCAAAACCAGTGTTGAAGAGGGAGATGCAGCAGCAGGGGTGATCTCTGTTATAAGGATAAAATCAAATAACTGGAAATTCTCTTCCAATTTTTGCCAAGTTAATGGACATTGCTGACTGCTTCCTCTGGATATAATTTTATAGATTGTAATTAGAATTCAGTTCTGTGACAAAAGTGATGGTATGGTTCCTTCTGAGAAACTAAAATTAAAAGACTGAGAATTCTTAGAAAGACGTAAGCTGATTGGTCTTCAAACATGGAGAGAAAGGGCAATCTAAAAATAAAACGAGCTGGGTATAAGGACAACAAAAGTCTGGGGAGGAACTTTACACCTGTAGCTCCTGTGTTTCCTCCATTGCCCTGTATGGATGGTGCCTACAGGAAGGAGAACAATACTGCAGCACCAGCACCGCACAGCAACAGCTGGTGGGAAAATAGCAGAACGGCACTTTTGCCTAGCTGAGGTGAAAGATGGATAACAAGAGTTTCTCAGACACTTTGGCTGACTCTTGAGAATTCCCTTCTCCTGCAAAACCCTAGAACTTCAGAGAAGGAAAGCAGGGTCCTTAAAGGGTAGAGTTCAAAATCTTTCTTAAGTATTTACTGAAAAGAAGTATAAATCTATGCCTGCACCAAAACTTATGCACTGATGTTTATAACAGCATTATTCATAATGTTCACAGCAGCCAAAATGTGGAAACAACCTGAATTTCACCAACTGATGAATAAATAAACAAAAAGCGGCATATCTCTATATCTGTAGAGTGGAATATTATTATGCAGTAAAAAGGAGTGGAGTACTGATATGTGCTATGACATGAGTAGACTTCTAACCTATGCTAAGGAAAGGAAGCCAATCACAAAAGATCATATAGCATATACCTTCCTCTATATGAACTGTTTAGACTAGGCAATTCCAGAAGGACAGAAGGTGGATTAGTGGTTGTCTAGGACTGGGGGCTGAGGAGGTTAGGTGAGGGAAAAGGAAGTAAATGCTAATAGTTGCAGAGTTTTTGAAGTAATGAAAATGTCCTAAAACTGGATTATAGTGAAAGTTGTGCAATTAGTAAATATACTAAATGCCATTGGATTTTAAATGAGTAAATATTATAGTATGTAAATTATGTCATTAAGCTATTTAAAAGGAATGCATCCTATCAATGAATATCAGTTCACATAGAAGGGCTTTTATTATTCTGGAATTTTTCCAAAGGCTGCTGTCTCTTTGGGCCATAGCGTGAGGGACTCACTGCTGCGGGTTAGGAGCACTGGCCAAACTGCGCATCCGCGTTGCTGGTGGACTGTGATGTATGTGCCTCCACCTCCGCTCTGGGAGAGGGAGACAAATGCAGAAGAACCAAACAGACTGTAAGGATGAACGCTTCATATTGTCTATCATTGTATGTGTATTTATAGCTTGTTGACTTAATAGTCTTTATTAATTAGACTTTCTTTTATACTTAAATTTTATTTTTGAGTAGCACATTATTTTATTGTAGTTCAGAAATAATAATTGATATCAAATGATGAGAAATTGATAATAGACAAACATATGAGTAGATACACAAAATAATTGAACTCCAACATTTTTGTGTGTGCGATGTCAAACTATCATTAAATTGTCTAGGATAATATTATCTAAGACCAAAGCAAATCTTTTAAATGATTCTTACCTAAGTAAAGACATCATGGGTCTTTTTATATTAATTATAATACCAAATATTGGTTCATTTGTTTTTTATTCTGTAAGATTTGTCGCCAAAAAGTTCATTTGTTTTTTATTCTGTAAGATGGCACTAGTAGCTCTCAATTGTCTTTAACTTCATTTAATACAATTTCATTAGCTTGTATTGTGACAGCTGTCATATCAGCGCACATTTAAAAAGTCAATATTGGTGAATTTTTGTAACCATTTTAACATTGAAGGTAAAAAATGCAACATTTTGGCACATTATACTTTGTTATTTTAAGAAAAGTAAAAGTGCAACTCAAATGCAAAAAAAAAGATTTGTACAGTGTATGGAGAAGATGCTGTGACTGATCAAATATGTCAAAAATGCTTTATGAAGTTTCATGATGGAAATTTCTCTCTGGACGCTCTGTGGTTGGGTAGAGCAGTTGAAGCTGATAACGATCAAATTGAGACATTAATTGAGAGCAATCAATATTATACCATGCAGGAGATAGCCAAAATATCCAAATCGATAGAGTTATTGGTGAAAGTGAAAAATGTGTTTTTATTTTGTGGAAAAAACTAAACGGACTTTCTGGCCAACCCAGTGCTTTCATGCTTTTCCTAATTTGATGTTACTGTTGCACAGTTTGTCTCAGATTCATTTGGGGGTTCTTGACTGAGTGGCTTTCAGAGTTGGTCTTAGGAGTCAGATCTGAAAGATCCACATCTGGTAGCATTACATCTTTTTTTTCTTTTTCTCTCTTGATTAGATCAGAATGAGTGCTAGTTTTATGTTCTGAAACCAAAACTGATTAATATGGCTGAACATTTACCAAATCTCCAAGTGAAACAAGTTTCTGCTGGATTAAATAACTTTTCATTCTGGCCATTATTTGTTCATTTATCTCAGTATCTTTGAGATTGTGAGAACCACCTAGGTTCCATTCGCAAATGTCACAGGCATGGATGGAGAAGACATCCCCTCAGGAATACCAAACTGGCCTTCACTCAGTGCTCCTCAGGACTAGACCTCCCCGAGCCGTGAACCCTGGCACCAATGGCACCAGTGTTTCCACGCAGTGGCTAGTATTGTGTGAGGCTAAGAGGCCTCCAGATTGTTTTCCTTTGGCAGTCAACCCTTTAAGAGTTGCCACAAATTCTCTGTTTACCCACTCACTATCAAAAACCTTAAAACAAGGTGTGAAACGTGAGAAGGTCCCCAAATAGGATCCTCATATCTGCAGACCTTGGCCTTTCTGAGATCAACGTAGCTATTTTGACTAATATTACCTCAAATTGTCACATCTTTGATGACAGAGAGGGTGTTTTCAGTTTTCCAACCAGTGCGGTGTGGCTTGCCCTTCCACCCCAGTGTCTCAAGAATAACACGGTGCATAGCGGTTGGGGCATATCTCATAAGCAACACTGTTTTAAGATGGACAAAGGGTTTTCCTCTGACAGAATCATGAGCGTTTCTTCCAATCAGGTACCTGTAAACACAGAGGTACCCTGTACCCTGCTCCAGATGCTGGAGTCTACACACCTTCAATGTGTACACTCCTTTGTCAGTGTGGTCACCCAGGATGATGACCTTGGGGGCTTGGTGGAAGTCCTCCTCTGCTCTAGTGCAGATGGTGACACTCTGCAGGAAGGACGACACCGCCTCCTGGTCTCTGTCACAAGGATTTAGAGAGTTTCTTCTGCCTGCTTATTGTCAAATAGAGCTATGCTAATTTCTTTATGCATTCTAAATGCTTTGGCACTGGTCAAGATGGGAATGAGGTTGTAGCAGGCAGGAGCAGATGCACTGGTGATCCAGACCTGTGACAGGTTGATGAGGTCTTTCAGGGCTTCTTTCTCCAGCTCTTTTTCTATATGTGACCCCAGGTTCTCTTGAACAATTGCCTTCATCAGCTCAGTGGTCATGCCAGAGATGACACCATAGTATGTATGAAGTTGGGCAGGCTCCAGGAACTCAATATACCCTCCCCAAAGCAAACGCCTTTCCTCCATGATCCAAAAGCTCTCTCCAGATGATGAGGGAATTTTTGTGGCTCCATTTATTCTTTTCAAACAAATCTTTCAGCCATTCTTGCAAGCATGAATTTGACCACACTGAAGCTCTGCCCTTAAATTTTATCTCTGCTTTTACTCTGAGATTATGGATAAAAATTAATGATATTTTCCCATTTAATTTTTTAACCAATGTAGTAGGTTCTATTTATTTATTTTATTTTATTTTCCAGTTACAGTTGACATTCAGTATTATTTCATATTGTTTTCATGTTACAGGATAGTGGTTATATAATTTACAAAGTGATTCCCTGATAATTCTAGTACCCACCTAGAATTCTAGTACCCACCTAATTGTAATAATTATTACAATATCAGTGACTATATTCCCTATGCTGTATTTTCTATCCCTGTGAACATTCTGTAACTACCAATCTGTACTTCTGAATCTCTTCCCCTTTCTCCATCAGCCCCTCAACCCCTGCTTGCATCTGGCAACTCTCACTTTGTTTTCTGTACCTGGGAGTCTGTTGCTGTTTTGTTTGTTCTTTTTAAAATTTTTATTTTAATTGTTTTTGCAGTACAATTTTCTATCTTTTACTCCCATCCCAGCCCACCCACCCAGTGTTTGTTCTTTACATTTCAAATACAATGAAATCATATCGTATGTGTCTTTTTTTATCTGATTTATTTTACTTAGCATAATACCCTTTAGATCTATCCATGTTGTCACAAATGGTAAGATTTTATTTATTTTTTGTGGTTGAGTAATATTTCATTGCATATGTGTACCACCAATTTTTTTATCCACTTGTCTATCTGTGGGCACTTTAGGGCTTCCATAGCTTGACTATTGTAAATGATGCTACAGTGAACATAGGGGTACATATATCTTTTAAAATTAGTATTATTGTATTATTTGGCTATACATCCAGAAGTGGAAATGATTAGTCACCCAGTAGTTCTATTTTTAATTTTTGATAACTCTTCATACCATTTTCCATAGTGGCTACATCAGCTTACAATCCCACCATCAGTGCACAATCCCACCAGTACTTATTGTTTATTGATTTGGTGATGATAACTATTCTGACAGGCATGTGGTGATATCTCATTGTGGTTTTCATTTGCATTTCTCTGATGATCAGTGACAATGAGCATCTTTTCATTTGTCTATTGGCCATCTGTACATCCTCTATGGAGAAGTGTCCTTCAGGTCCTCTGTCCATTTTTAATTAGATTGTTTGCTAAGTTGACTCTTAAAGATAAATTGACCTGAAAAGATTTAAGTTTTGTGCCTGAGGTCAGTGCACCGGTCAATCCACTTTGGAATGTTTACTGCTAGACAATAGAAAACAGGTGATAAGATTGTGTCAGTCTCATTCATGCTGCTATGACTTACTTTAATGGCTAAATTAATATTCTTTGACAAGGCACTAAATTCCTGCTTTTAATTATAGACTAAGAAGATAGGATTATATTGGATAATCTTTTAATTTATCTTTATAATGCATGCATTTCCAAATGCAAATAATTATTAAAATTATTTTGAACAACTAAGATTTAGAATTGTTTGCACCTTAAATGCCAAGGCACTGAAGTTCTTGAAACTGGGCAACTATCTCAGTTGTTAAGGACTGAGTGTGTACCCCCAAGATTCATATTTTGACCCCTAATATGATGGCATTTGGAAGTGGGGCTTCGAGAAGAAAATGAGGATTGGACCCTGCTGAATTAAATTAGTAGCCTTGTCTAATTTAGTTCACCAGAGAACTTTTTAGTCCTCTTTCAGCCATGTGAAGATGAAAGGAGAAGACAATGGCCTGCAAGCCAGGAAGAGGGTCACACCAGAACCTGACCACGCTGTCTCCCTGATCTTAGATCTCCAGTCTCCAGAACCGTGAAGAAGAAATTTCTATTACTTATAAGCCCAACCTATGATGCATAGACAGTGTGTTACAACAGCCTGGACTAATTAGAACATCAGTCAATTCCCTTGCACAAAATAAAATAGTTTGTTGTTTGTGCAAGTATACACTAAAAGGCATCTATTTAAGGTCGAATAACATAAAAGCCCTTTTTTTTTAATAGAAATTGTATTATTTATTTATTTATTTAGTGCAAAAGATTGTTAAAAGAAGCTCTTTTTGCCGACTGCATTTGATTAGCTCAGAAAATGTTTATTATAAAATATTCAGGAAATAAAGCCCTTAAAAGCAATGTTTAGAGCACTTATAAGATCCAGAGTCAAACAGTTGACTGTCTGCACAGTGAGCTAAAATTTCAAAGTGCCACATGTCAGGGATAATAGGGCACATAGCAAATTTCAGCCCAGATCATGAGCTGTTGATATATCTCTGGTCTGGAGCTGGCAGTACCCCAAAACAAATTCAAGCACTCTTCTTAGAGGAAAGTACCGTGATTGTAGTTCTCGAAATAATTCCCAAATAATTTTTTAAATACTATGTCTAGCATGTAGTAAAGAATATCCAGACATAAAGGGAAATACGTGCCATAAGTAAAAGTCAGCAAAAAAACAGATCCTGTAAGAGAGGATGCCAGTGAATTACAAGAACATTAAAGCTCATTAACCACTTAGCTAGAATGAAAAGAAAGACTGAGTAGAGGTGTTATGGATTGAAAAATATAGTAAGGGGTAGGATAGAAGAAATACCATTAATTTTTTATATGTAACTTCAAAAACACTAGAAAAATATGTGTTTTTTATTTTTCTTTATCTAAAAAAGACTGATAATTTGACCTAAGTAAAAGAATGATACAAAACTCCCTACCTTTCCCCCTGGATCTGTTCTCTTGTCTCAAAGGGAAGACTGTACTTCTCCTATAGGTTTTATAATTGCAAATGAATGAATTGGTGAGGAAAATGTTGTCTTAACTGAAGAAACATTGAGCTTACATGGGACACTAGTTGTAGTCAGTATATATATGGGAACATTTTTATTAATTTTCTTCAAGAGTTAGTTAAGATTTAGGCAAAGGGAGAGTCACAGATAGGTTCAAAGCCCACAAAATGATGAAGGTAACGCTCATCTCCACCAAAAAGTTCAAGAACCCCTCATAAATATTATAGAAACAATGAAAATGATTAACAGTATTTTTATAGGTGACAGTATTTCCTGTCTTTCAGTGGTTTCTAACATAGTTACCAAGGATTATTTTTTTATTATTAATATCCATGACTTTAGTTATTAAAAATATCAGTCTTCAAATTGCATTTAATAGCTAACTCAGTTCACTTGTCCATGGTCAAGAGAATATATAATTGGACAGCAAAAAATAACCAGTATACTGTAGGTTTGACATAAGTGAAGATGAAAGCTAATATTCTATTTTTCCATTATTAATTCACTGTTTGCATTCATTCCCCTATTTATTCCCTAATGCATTAATTATTGAGTGCTTTTCATGTATCAGAAACTGAATCCTTATTGTGGTTAAATACAAGGTTCTTAAAAGTTTTCTGACATACTAAAAATTGTTCAAGATCTCCCTAGTACAAACTCTGTAGACTGAAATTTTTGGAAGGCCCAATTTTTTACATGGAAAAATTAATTCCTGTAGAGGTTAAGTGATTTGCCCCAGTTTGCATAGACAATTCATAGTTGCAATACCTCTAGGTACAATATTAATTGTAAATATATTAATAATACTAAAAAAATCAAAGATGACATTTTTGTTTTCTCTCTTAAGATCTGTCATTACACTTAGCTAAATAATTATTGCAGAATAATTTGTACCATAACTTTTAATTGAAACCATCAACAATTTTCTCTTTAACCTCTAATCAGAGAAACATACTTCTGGGTCTCAGTCAATTCTCCTTCCTTGTAAATGGCCTTTGACTCACAACTATAGTTGGGAAGTATGGTCAGGTAAGCTTGTCATCAAGCATGTGGACAAAAGCCCAAAAATGCTGGAGCAGCTAAACTGTGGCAATAGATCAAGACAATTGCTACATAGATAATGCTGATCAAGGGGGAAAAGGGGAGTGACAAAACAGAGTATTTTTTTAAAAAGCACCTGTTCAACAACCAACCTGGATCAAATCTTCTTAAAGTTTAAAGTCAGATGAAATCAGGACTATTCCACCTCCCCATAGGTAGATAACTTCTTAAACATTTAGACTCTACACTTTTAATAGAAGCTGACTGCATCTTCATTATTTATTTATTCCAGAATGCACTTACAAATATGGACTATCATTATTTTGGTTTGTTATACCATTAGCTTTAAATTTTTATAAACCACTGAACAGGTGACAAATGGGAAGTTAAGGGGGTTTATTGTTATAAGAAAAGTATGTAAGTAGGAAATATCCTTGGTACAACAGAAAAACTAAAGACTAAAATTTACTAAACCCTTTTTGATAAAAGTGTATTTTTTCAGCTTTCAAAATAGTAAAGTTGTCTTAATGACTGAAATGTATTTTAAAATCTTAAACCAGAAAATTTGTTTTATTTTTGGTTTTTCAAAATGGCCAACTTACTTTTATTTTGATATGTTCCCATTTGTAGGGTTATACTCCACATGCCTCAGAAAGGAATTTATAATCAGTGATGGTTTTCTAATTGAGCATGTTTGGATACTGGAAGTTCTCTTTCACAAGAAATATTAGTTTAATGAACACCTTAGAGGTCACAACAAGTAATCTTTTGAGAAAAGCTTTGAAGAAATTGTTACTCTAGATTTAGTTAGACTGCCAAGAAAACTGGTCAGTGATGTGGCAGTAAAAAATAAAAAAAAATCTTGGGAAAAATAAAAGAATTGGAATAATGCTAAAATTAACAAAAAGACATTATAGTTTTAATTCATTTAATAATTTTTAATATTGTTTAAGTACCTCTTCTGTGACAAGCACTAAGAAAATCTCTGCAGAAAAAAATTAGATCCTTGCTTTCTATTAGATCCTATAAATCTTCTTATAGTTAAATGGGGAATGCAGAGATGATAACAAGCAATTACAACACGGTGTGCTAAATTCCACAGAAGGCTGTTAGGAGGTATCACAGGACATAGGAGAGGTACCTAATTTAGGTTTGGAGGATCAATGAAGGCTTCTAAGGAGATTATCTTTAAGACCTGATGATGAATAAATGTTAGGTAACGAAAAGGTTGAGAACTAGAAGAATGTTCCCAATGGAGAGAACTTATGTGAAGCCTAGAAATCATAATTGTGAATATATAATAGATCTCCCCACTGTTTAGAAAATATGGTGAGATGCTAGCAAATACAGTCAGGAGGCAAAATCATTCCACTCTGATCCTGCATCTGTCTTTGCCACTATGAAAAAGTTACTATTAAAATAGAATGGATAGAAAACACCATTAAGAGTGAATTGAAGTCCCAGAATATATAAAAAGAAGAAATTATAAAAAGCCACCCAGACATTTTAAATGAGTTCTAGTTTGCAGCCATAGACAAATTACATGCCCACGTGTTGAAAGGACTTACAGATGCAATCACAGAATGATTGGCAGTAATCTATAGAAATCATAGAGAAAGGGGCTGCTGCCAGGAGATGGGATCTGAGCAAATATCACCCCAATTCTCTCACGTGGTAAAAAGGCAGACACCAAGAAGTATTAAATCAGAATATTGATCTTTAATAGCATTGTAGAATGGATTATTCTAATAAGGAATTGAGAGTTTTTAGAAAATAATGGAACTACCTGTAGGACCGTCTGAGATCAATACAAAAATTCCTGCCAGATTAGCCTGACTTTCTTTTATATACACAAGGTGAGTAGCCTGAGAGATTTCAAAAGGTTGGGAGACTGCAATATTGGTATGTGGATAAGGATTTTGGTGGAATTGCTCAGAATGTCCTTGTGCACTAACGTAGATGTGTGCCTGAAGGATAGTAGGGGTGGAGGATGTGTAGTTGTTCACACAACTGTATGTGACTAGTAATTTGGTGTTAGCTTTTTAGGGAGGTTTCTCATGGTGTGTCCCATGGCTTTGTTCTTGGCCTTTTCTTGGTCACGTTTTAAAATCTGATCTGGTTAAGAGACATCAGTTTGGAAGGAGTAAACTAGCATATTGACTAACAGAACTTAAAAATATCTTAGCAGATAGAACAATGCATATAAATCAGGAATTTTTATTTTTTATTTTTTAGGGCACAAATGTTCATTTTTATTATTTTATCACCATGGAAGAAAACAAGTAGGTTTTATTTTTTACTTTTACTTATTTTGTGTTATTTTCAAAAATTGTTCAATTACAGTCGTCCAGCATTTTTCCCCATTGCTGTCCCCTGCCCCATCCCCCTCCCCACTCCCACGGTCAATCCCCCCTATTGTTGATGTTTAAACAATAAAAAGCAAAATAAAAAACAAACTTTGGGTCCTTTTCTTAACCAAAAACTGCAAAAGATGCACCTGCTTTGAAAAAAAAAAGTGAACTCAAACTAAAACTGCATTAATAGAAGAACAGTTTCCAAAATGAGGGAAAGGCAGTAAGACTGAGTCCTGTTATTTCATTGAACTTGGGCTCTAGTCAGACCCTACCTGAGTATCACATTAGTTATAGATGCACAGTAGACAGAAGACATGTGATTTTCTCAATGTCCATTCCACCTGCCCTGCTGATACCAGCAACAAGGTTTCAGTGGACTTGACCTCACCACAGTTTCAAGGGTAGGCGATGTCAAGACCAATCAGGAAAATTCCATCTTCCTTTGCACTGTTATTGGTTCAATTAATTAAAGCCGAACTTATCAGTGTGTGGCATTCCCCTGGTTTTAGGGATTGGTTGGGGGTAGCCAATTGATGTAAATCTCAGTGTTTTCTTTTTCTCAGCAGTTAATGGGAAGCAACCTGCCTCTCCGGCTGAATGAGGCTTCCTGCAGCACTAATTGCTGCTGGCAGGCGTCCAACAACTGTGAAGGAAGTCAGTCTGGGAGAAAGTTAGCACAGAGATAAGCTGGAGAACAGCATACCGAAAGAAAATGGACTCAGGGCTCAACCTGACTACGCTGAAGTTGACACAAGGCTGGGATTTTTACGTGTTCTTTAAGCCAAATTGAGTTTTTTTTTTTAAATCACCTGTAACTGAAAGCATTCTAATAGATTCAAGAGCATGTTCTAAGGAGATTATTGTTATAAGAGGCCACACCGTACGAAGTTTGGAAGAACTCAAGAAGAGGAAAGCTCAAGGGTTGTATATATTTAGAAACATCTGCCTCATAGAAAAGAGGATGGATTGTTGTTACTGTCTGAGAATTCAGGACTAGGGCTATTGCTACAGAGTCGTGGGAAGGGAAATTTTGACTCAGTATAAGACATTGAGAATTACTCTTTCAAAGAACATTTCTAATTTTTAGCGGCATTCCATTGTAGAAAGAACTGCTTGCCAATTACTGGAAGTGCTAAAGCAGAGAATAATGAACCATCTGTAAGTTCTATTTAGCCCCAGGATTTGATGGCATTTTGCCATGCCTCACTGTTTAAATGGCGATAAGGTAGTTGCTGGATTGAAAGAGCTTTACTCCTGCCTTGGCCTCCCTGTATGACCTGATCTACGTTTTCTCTGGTCTGTATCCTCATCTGAAGAGTGACTGGGTTAGAATAAATGGTTTCTAAAACTGTTTCTAGCTCTAAACATTTTTGCTACCCAAAGAAAACAGTTCAAATTATGGCAGCAGGGCTTTAGGCCTGCTACCACTGGAGATAACAGTAAAAATCTAAAAATGGGAAATTAGAACATCCTTTTCCTATTCCTTACATCACATCTCCAAGTTAGAATGGGGATTTCCCTGGGAAATACCACCTAGATCTAATTCTTAAAGACATCATGAGCACATTTAAGAACTGGAATCTTCTATCAAATGAATTATAAAATACTCGACCAATTAACAAGCATGTGTTGAGAACCTACATCCCCAGGCCTGTGGTAGTAACTATGATAGAGAAAAGCTTACTTGCTTAACTTTGTGTAAGATACTAAGTAAATCATAATCTTTCAGTGCAGAACCTTCTCTGTTATCCAGAGGCCACAAAATACCTTTCTTAGCTTCTGCTCTTATACTGAAGCCAGCTTATTGCTAAGATTCTCAATAGGGAAAGAAAAAAAGAATAGAAAATGTATCATTATAAGTTTTTATTAGATTATTGTAAGAGATCCTTTAAATAAAGGTTAAAAGTCTATTTTATACTACACACACATGCAATATTATACTGAAACCATATTAAACAATAGATAAATATTTTATGCTAACTTATTTAAATGTATACATTTTAGGAAATATAATCAGCAAATGGGGGGTTCATAAACATCCTGGGTATGTATCTAATAAATTCCTACTATATATTTACTACTGTGCCAGTGCAGTGGAATCTGCATAAAATGCGGTTCCTGACTCTTGGGCGGTAATACTTGGAAGGACCAAATGAATGAATAAGCCTTTCAATAATTTTTGTGTAGATATGCTAGTCTATGTGGTACATGCCATGAGTGTCAGAGGAGCAGGGGCTGGCAAAGAAATGCTGCCTGGCAGGCTAACGTGGAGAGAGTGGGTCTTAGTTGGGCCTTGAAGGAGACAGAGGCTGAAATCTAAGAGCAGGGGAGATGAAGGATGCTGCTGAGGTGATGAAAGAGACAGAGATGTGAAGACTCAGAAACAACAGATTTTCATACGGCTATGAGGATACTGACCTAATTAGACAGAAGTGGGGGGGGGGTGTCATGAAAAGTAAGGATGTGAACAATTCCTGTCATATATTAAAAGTAAAGCAAAATAATTAAGACTACACAAGATTTGAAGTAGGGAGATTTAGTATGTTTTTGAGCAGGGAGTACCAAAAGCCATGCTTATGGAAGTATATGTTTGCAATGAACCACAACATGAATTGGAGAATGAAGAGGACTGCTGGAAAGACACTGTAATAATCTCTTTGTGAAAGATAATGTCAAGACATGGGTAGTTAAAAGATTAATAACAAGATTAAAATTTGTGTTTAAAAGAAAAGAAGTTTGATAAACTGATTGCACGTAATTAATTCATGCCAGATCTCTCAGTTTGAAAAACAGTCATTTTTTTACTTAGTATAAATTACATCAAGCCATCATCTGAGCTTTTATGTATATGTCCTGTCTCCCCAAGTACAGCATAAGCTTCTTGTAAACATCCTAGAGACACTACGTCCTGCCTCGCTAAGGCTTCAGTGTACTGAGGAGATGGGAAGTGGAAAGGGGAAAGGGAAAATTTGATACCAAGATTTTAAACCTAAGTAACCAAAGTGTTTCATCTACCTCTCTAATAATTTCACAAGGATAGGGTGAATGATTTTTAAAGCAAGTGTTACATTTGAATACTAAACCATAAAGCTGATGATAATATTACCTTACAAATTCATAAACTCTTATTCTGGAAGAACATGGCTCATTCTTTCTTTTGTAACAATGGGATGGGAATTGAAATAAATTATTTTCTCATACCAAACTATGCATTAGGTGAGTGTGCAAACATTTGCTCAAGGTCCATTTATTTTTTAAATGTTGTTTTAATTTTTTTGTATCTTAGGTGACATATGCAAAGAGCTCAAGCTTTCCACTCAAGTTTGTATTGTCTCCCCCCCACATTGGACACCAGTGTGCAGTTTGCTCTGTATTATATGTTGTATGTTATAGATCTGGTTTGGATGATGTACATGATTAATAATTAAAAAGCTCCATGTGATAAGAAATGCAGAATTCATTCTGGGAATCCAATAAGAATGTAAAGATGCTACATCTATTACTTATTTTTGCAATTAATCCTGTTGATAGGTGCACAACTGCTTTGGGAAGAATAAAACTACTGAGATAGACCCCAAGAGGAAATCAGTAGCTAAGTCAAAATTTAAAAAAAAAAACAAAGCAAAATATTGGATATAGTTCATTTGATTTTATTTTGTTTAAATTTTCAGAATATATAGTTGGGTTTCTAAATGGTACCAAGTGTTCATTATAGCATGAAGTAGGAAAAAATGTGGTTAGAAGTGGGCTTAGTTTACCATCTCTCTCGAAAGGAGGAAGGCAGTGTATGTGTGCAGAGATACAGGTAAGTTGGAGGTTTGCAGGTGGTAGAAGAAGGATGGTCTTTTTGTGGATTCTTATTACTCATGGAACAAGAGGCAAAATTACCACCTATGCAGGATTAAGTAGATGATACTACGGAGAAGAAAGTGAATGAAAT
This sequence comes from Phyllostomus discolor, assembly GCF_004126475.2. NCBI lineage: Eukaryota > Metazoa > Chordata > Mammalia > Chiroptera > Phyllostomidae > Phyllostomus > Phyllostomus discolor. Next base: position 86,009,611 of record NC_040903.2, read on the forward strand.
AGTTATTTTGAACTGGAAGAGAAAACTGATTAGTAAAATATAGAATTACTAGGCAGTGCAGATGTTTGCCTTTATAAATTTAAAGTAAAACTGACTGCATTTTTAAATTCAGCTGCACAGGCTTGTGAGTGTAGGTGAAGAACTAGATTCAACCAGGATTAGAATTGTGTCAGGCAAGAAAAATTGAAGAAGAAAGGGGCAAAGAAATAGATGGTGTCTGCAAAGGAGCAATTGTAATAATGCATGGAATCCAAGTAAGTAAAGAGAAAGTAAGAATGCAGAGTGGTAGAAAAATTTTAGGAGTGGAGGTCCTAGATGTTTGAAGTAGAAAGATGATAGATGGTGATCACATTGTGGTGATCACAATGTGGAGTGTTTTAAACTGAGATTTGGAAGAGGAGCTATTATTGATAAGACAGATCTAGTGGGCACTCAAAGAAGTAGATGGTGGAGGGGGCTGGAATCAAGAAACTTGTATGGCCTTGGTTTTGAAGGAATCTTCTCCATATCTATTGAAGTCACCAAGGCTGATGGTAGGATTTGGAATAGAGGGAAGAACCAGTGATCTAAGAACTATAATCTTCACAGAGTGAGAGGCAGTGGCTGGAAAGACTAAAGATAAAAGCACCAAATGATGGGAGGCAATATGACAGAGACATTAAGAGAATGGACTCAAGTCTAATTGCCAGGATTCCAGTCCTGGCTCTAATACTGTCTAGTTGTTTGACTGCAGACAGTAACTTAACACCCTAGTGCCATAAATGCGTCTGTAAAATAAGGAGAGGAATATGAGGTCTGTCCAGAAAGTATCCAGCAATGTAATATGAAAAAAGGAGACATTTATTAAAGAAGATTCAAGATATGAGAAACATTGTACATAGGAATGACACATCAGTCCCCTTTAAATTAGGCACCTTGGGGCCTCACACAGTTCTAGTCGCCATCACCTGCCCCATTGTATTTTCCCAAATCTCACTGATGGTCTGAAATCTCTTCCTTTTCAAAGGTGATTTTAATTTTAGGAAAAGCCAGAAGTTGCTGAGCACCAAATTCAGGCTGTAGCAGGCCTGATCACCTTGGTGATTTGATATTTTACCAAAATACTCTACAGGAGGCATGATGCATGAGCAGGAGCATTGTCATGATGAAGCTTCCAATCACCAGTTGCCCATAGCTGTGGCTTTCTGAGTCATCCAAATAGTTTTTGTGGAGGAATGTTTAAACTTAACACAAATGTGATGCAGGTCTGTTGCTCTACGTGCCCAGTCATTTTGAATGCAACAGACACACCACACAGTACACATGCTCACTCAATGGTGTCTACCACCCCCTCTGACTAGTACAGTCATCATTGTTCACACATGTACATTCCAGTCCACTCTCTTTAGCTGCCAGGTTGCATTGATGTTATGCAAATTGTTCTCATTCTATTAACAATGGCTGGACTGTTTTTGGACAGACCTTGTAGTTCAAGGTGTTGTTGTGAGGATTAAATCAGATCAATGCCTGGCATAGAGTAATTATATACAGATTCTGTGAGCTTGTGGTGTAAACTGGTAGGCAGGATTTTATTGTGTGTATATGTGTGTTGGTGTGCCTATAAGTAAGCACGGATTTTTCCAGGGAACATACAAGAATCAGTAATAAAGGAAAAGACCAGGTCAGACATGAAGTATTGGAGAGAAAAGAGCTTCCACTTGAGAAGACTTCAGGGGAAGCTCTGACCCTGGGGAGGTTCAAGTTTCAGTGAGAGTGCTGGATAATGAGGATGCTGAGCAGAGGTTGAAGATACAGGGATTAGCTGATAACAAACTAGTTTCATAAGGCACAAGCAAGGTTTTGGGGTGATGTAGAGATGAAGACTAGGTCAGATTGCAGGGGATGTGCAGAGCCACGTAAACATAATTGTTCTCATCATGATGGGTAATTGGGAGGTCTGGACTGGTCCTGCTTAGTCAAGTGTACTGTAAACTTGAGATATATTTCTTCTGGTGACTGTTCCTACAATTTTTTTTTCAGAAGATGGGGCATGAAAGTTCTCCAGAAGACTGGGAGAGCTCCTCTGCAGACAGTATGTAGACAGGAGGAGTCATTGCCTTGCAGTGAAGCCAGAACCTTTCCCAATAAGTGATGAAAAGTGAACTGATTAGTGCTGAAACTAAATCCTGACAGCTAACTCAGGTCCCAAGACTAGATGAAAGTATCTTTATGTACACACACACACATATATATATATATATATCAATGCACCCACATTTCTTCTTTGAGACATGTATCATAATAGTAATTATAAAATTAATTGTTTGTTTAGTGACTATTTTACCTCACAGAATGAGCAGGATGTATGTCTCTTCTATTCACTGATAGAACTTCAGAGCTTTGCACAGCCTGGGCACTATATCTATATCTAATCTACACCTATGTATCTACATTTATATCTATAAGTATAGCTGCATCTGTCTTTGTGAGGGGATTATCTTAGGGGTTGAGTTGCCAAAACAGACTTATTGGCAATGATTATATTCAATTTCAAAGTTTTGTTTCCCAAGCCAGCTGCCCCCATGTTTACTTTTCCATGGTAAATCAAGGTTGTTTTGGAAGGGCAGAGCTGTGGGTAATGGGATTCTGGTCTATAGCTGTTCCAAAGGCTTTACTAGCAGCATCTTTCTAGACTTTCCACGAGGGAAAACAATGGGGACTTGGCCTAAGGAATTGAACACTCCAAAATGTTTGACCTTGATTAGCAACAAGTGATGAAACTAGCTATAATAAGAGCTCACTTGAACCCTGACCCATGTGGCTCAGTTGGTTGGGCGTTGTCGAAATGCAAAATAAAAAATCACTGGTTCAATTCCTGGTCAGAGCACAGGTCTGGGTTACAGTTTCAGTCCCCAGTTGGGGTGCATACAAAAGAGGCAACTGATTGATGTTTCTCTCTCCCTCTCTTTCTCCCTCCCTTTCTTTCTCTCTAAACATAAATAAATAAAATCTTTTTAAAAAGTTCACTTGAAGCGTCATTCTTATAGCCTAAATCAATGGACAAAGAGATCTTATTTTTATGTTGCCTGAAATTGTTCATTGATTATTTCACATAAGCATATTTTTTGTCCCCAACTAGATCACGACTCCCTGGTGACAAGAAGGAATGCCACTTAACTGGATATAGCTGAGCTTCGTTTGGCCAAACCCATTGAGTGGATTATTATTATACTATGTGAGTTATGTTTGGGCAAGTCATAGTGGTGTCACGTAATCCTACATGCAAAAGGCTATCTGGTGGTCAGGACACTGGTTAATGGGTGAGAAAACAAAGCAGCAGAGCACTGCCACTCTTTTAGTGGGGACTCTGGAATTAATGAGACCATGTTCTCAGGGCAGACACCAGATCACTTAGTGCTGTTCTCCAATAGCAGGAAATGCTGTCTATGGTGGCTATAGTGTACACCTTCATACTTGTTTTTCTCACTGGAAATAGTATATTTTAACACTCGCAGATAGCTGCTGTAGCTTTACACTTTTGTATCTGTAGTAGCATGCTCAGTTGAAGCTGACAAGATTCTATAGTTGGGAAAGCTATCTGGAGACTTTGCTAAAATGAGGCAGTTTATAGTTCATTCCCTGCACTTTGTTCACTACTCTAATCTAATTCACACCCGATTTAATAGGTCTCTATTCAAATTGAAGAGAAGGTAAAGAGAACACTTGGGTAGAGATTTTATGAGAGGCAATAGTACTTTGCAAAGAGCCAAAGTCCAGTGAAGTTGAAGCAGTGAGCCAGGCTGGACCAAGCTAGGACAGGCAACAGCTCAGACTCAGAGAGAGTAGCTGAGAGGTGGAAAAAAGAGATGGTGGGGGAGTTGGGTTTGGAGAGTAGAAGAGCTAAGGGCATCAGGATCACCTGGGAGATGTAGAGCCATGTGGAGATGTGTTCTCATCACAATGCACAACTTGGGAGGTCTGAAACACATCGCATATTTGACTTAGTGTAGTATTAGTCTCTTCATCCTAGCTTTGTCTGTTCATTTGGCTAAAATCTCTGTCCCAAAGCAGCCATCTTAAGGTAACTCTTTACATCAAGGCTTGGTCTAAATCCATTCATCTCACCCATCTAATGCTGCCACTTCCACAGGTGGCGGGTTATATCGACAGAGGCTGAAAAGGAAGGCTGACTTGTTCTTGGCCTTTTCTCCCACATCCACCTGTTCTAACCTGCACAAACAGTGCATAATCCTCGCAGAGATTTTTATTTTTAAATTATTTTTATTTGTATTGGTTTCAGATGCACAGCATTGTAGTTACACAATCATACATTTTACAAAATGTTCTCCCTGATATTTTCAGTACCCAACTGGCACCATATGTAGTTATTGCAGCATTATTATTACTATTAAATATATGTATTGATTCCAGAGAGAGAGAGGAAGGGAAAGAGAGAGAAACATCAGTTTGAGAGAAACATCAATTAGTTGCCTCCCATTTGCACCCCAAGAAGATACCAAACCCACAACCCAGTTATGCACCATGACTGGGAATTGAACCCATGACCCTTTAGGTTCCCAGGACAATATTCCAACCAACCGAGTTACACTGTCTGGGCTGCAATATTATTAATTACATTCCCTATGCTGTTCTTTACATTGCTATAACTATTTTGTAACCACCAAGTTTTATTTCCTCAACCCTTCACCTCTTTCTTTCAGTCTACCACCTCCTCCCCTCTGGCAACTACCAGCTGCCATCTGTGTCTGTGAGTGTCACAGGAGGTTTTAAAATCTAACATTCAAATGGTAGATTTTACACAACATACAAAAGCATGCTCTGTTGTCTTAGTCAGTTGAACTCTTGAATAAATTGTTGTGCCCTAGTTTGGGTCGACATTTTTGACTCTCATTCCTCAGGGATCACATTGTAGCAGTCAGTCTCCCCACTTTCCTCTTACTTCTCTCCACAAGGCAGCCAAAGTGATCTTTCAAAAAATGTAAATCACATCTTGAAACTTTTCTACCTAAAACTCCTTAAATTATTTATCTTGGCATAAAATTCAAATCCTTACCATGGTTTACAGGGTAGTGAATACTTTCACCTTCAAGGTCATCTTTTACTGTTACCTGAAAAGCCATCTTCCACCACAGAACCTTCGCACCTACTTGTCACTACCTGAAATGCTCATCTTTAACTATTGTTTTATAAATTAAGCTTACCAATATTTTTAACTACCTCAGTTACACACCTGATTATTGCTTAAAGATTTTTGTCTGTCTAGGAAAGTTTTTATTGCCTCTTTATTTCTTAAGTGTATTCTATTGATTATGCTATTACAGTTGTCCCAATTTTTTCCCTTTACTTCCCTCCACCTGGTACCCCCATTCCCTCCAGCAATCCTCCCCTTCTAGTTCATGCCCATAGGTCATGTATATTAGTTCTTTAGCTCCTCCATTTCCTATACTGTTCTTAACATCCCCCTGTCTATTTTGTACCTACCAGTTTGTACTTCTTAGTCTTTGCACATTTTCCCCTGTTCTTGCCTTTCTCCCTCCCAGCTGATGACCTTCCAAATGATCTCTACATCTATGATTCTGTCCTTGTTCTGGCTGTTTGCTTAGTTTGTTTATTTGTTGTTTTTTTTTTATATTCAGTTGAGGATAGTTGAATTTGTTGCCATTTTAAGGTTCATAGTTTTGATCTTCTTTTTCTTAAATCCTTTTAACATTTCACATAATAATGGCTTGGTGAAGATGAATTCCTTTAGGTCTACCTTGTCTGGGAAGCACTTTATCTGCCCTTCCATTCTAAATGACAATTTTGCTAGATAGAGTAATCTAGGTTGTAGGTCCTTGGCTTTTCATCACTTTGAACACTTCTCACCAGTCTCTTCTAGCCTGCAAATTCCTTTTGAGAAATCAGCTGATTGCCTTAAGGGAACTCCTTTGTAAGTAACTCTCTGCTTTTCTCTTGCTGCTTTTAAGATCCTCTCTTTGTCTTTAACCTTTGGAATTTTAATTATGATGTGTCTTTGTGTGGTCCTCTTTGGGTCCAACTTGTTTGGCACCCTCTTTGGTTTTCAATTTCTTGCTCTTCCTCTTCTCCTTGTGGCACCTCTATGATTCAAACATTGAACTGTTTGGAGACATCCAAGAGGCTCTTTATACTATCTTAATTTTTAAAAATATTTTTTCCTCTCTCTGCTCTTGTTGAATGATAATTCCTTCCTTATGTTCCAAAGCATTGATTTGAATCCTAGCTTCATCCCCTCCACTGTGGGTTCCCTGTAGATTTTTCTTTATTTCACCTGGTGTAACCTTCATTTCTTCCTAGGTCTTTTTTATTTGTTGCCACACTCAGTGAGTTCTTTGAGCATCCTGATCACCAGTGTTTTGGACTCTGCATCTTATAGGTTGATTATCTCCACTTCATTTACTTCTTTCCTGGGATTTTATTCTATTCCTTCATTTGAGTTCTCATTATATTTCTTTGTCTCCTTATTTTGGCATCCCTCCTCTGCTTGTGTATATTAGGTAGAGTTGCTTTGAGTTCCTGTTTTAGTAGCAGCCTATTGTACAAAAGGCACCCGTCTCAATGAATATGGCTTCTTTAAATCCTTGGTTGTCAGACTTCTGTATAGCTTGATTTTTTTTATGGTTCTGGGTGATAGTTGTTTTGAGGTTATTTGTAATTCTTTCTGTAGTTGCATGAGGAGGCGAAGTGTGTTTACCAAAGCCACCATTTTGACCAGCTGTTTATAAATATTTTCAAATGTTTGTCTCTGTCACTAGAATGTACACTACATGAGGACAGGAATTTTGTCCTTTTCATTCACTGGCATATCCCTAGCACCTAGTATAACATTTGAAACATAATAGGAACCTGGAAAATATTCATGTAATGAGTGGATTCTAGTTTAGAATTCTCAAAGCATTTTCACTGATGTGAAGGAAACTTTGCTGATTCCTCTATTAAAATTTTTTCTTTAGCTTATGAGTTCTTGCGAATCCTATTTGTCTTTCTGCCTCCACATTTATAATTAGAGATGGGCTGCCGGGTGTTGTTCTCTTCATAGCTGGGAATAATCCAATTTTAGGATTGATTATAAATATCACATATAGTCAGTTGGCTTCTCCAGGGTAACACCTTTGATCTGGACCAGTGAGGCCCAGCTCTGATCCTTACACTCACAGGGTATCGCCTGGCTCTCTCCTGACCTCACCTCTTCTATGAGGTCGGAAGTCCATGAGGCCAAAGGGATGTGTCACCCAGAACCTGAGTACTGTTTTCTTAATCACAGTTCACCACGCAAGATCTTGGAATGCTATTTTTCGCCAAGTCAGCTTCTAGTTCTCACAGGAGCACTTTTTTCAAGACCCAATCTAGCATGCATCATACCTCTTGGCCTGAGGAGTGGCTTTTAGCGTAGGTGTGGACAGAGTTTGAACCAGAAGCCTGGGGTGCCGACATGCCTCTGTGTAGGGCTAGAAAGACCAAGTGCTGGGATTGGGATGAGAAGTAAGCCTGGCCATCAGTAATCCCAGAATTGGTCAGACAGCCTTGGCTCCAGGGTAAAGATGCCCTTGCTTCAGGCTTTTACTCCAAGACTTTTGCAAGTCTGTTCTATAAACTTATTGAAGTTAGAATAAGAAAGAAGACTAGTCATAGAAAATTAACATAACAGAAAATGAAGAAAGTATATTATTAATAAGGTGTTCTTAAGAATTAAAATTAATCAGAGAAAGGCAAATTAAAAGCATGATGAAATATCACCTCACACCTGTCAGAGAAGCTATCATCAAAAAACAAGTGTTGGTGAGAATGTGGAGAAAAGGGGACCCTTCTGCATGTTGGTGGGTGCAGACTTGATGCAAAACAGTGTGGTGTTTCCTCAAAAAATTAAAAATAGAGGTATGATATGACCTAGCAATTCAACTTCTGGGAATTAATTCAAAGATATCCAAAGCATTAATTCAAAAAGATGTATGCACCCCTGTATTCATTGCAACTTTGTTTATAATAGCCTAAGTAGGGAAGCAACCTAAGTGTCCACTGATAGAAAAATGAATTAAGAATGTGTGGTATGTGTGTGTATGTATATATACATGTGTATATATACATATATATAGTTACTCAGCTATAAAAAGAATAAAATCTTACAATTTGCAATAACATAGATGGACCCTGAGAGTATTATGTTAAGTGATATAAGTCAGAGAGAGAAAATACTGTATGATTTCACTTACATATGGAATTTAAAGAGCAACATAAATAAACAAACAAAACGGAAACATACACATAGACACAGAGAACAAACTGAAGGTTGCCAGATGGGAGGAGGGATTGGAGGATGGGTGAAAAGGTGAAGATATTTAAAAGCTACAAAACAGTCATGTGTAAAATATAGTGCAGGGGCTACAGTTGATAATGTTGTAGTAATGCATGGTGCCAGGTGGGCACTAGAATTGTCAGAGGGGTACTTCATAAGTAATATGGTTGTCTAACCACTATGCTATACAAACAATATTGAATGTCAAATGTAAATAAAAAGCAAAATAAATTATATGTGAGATAAAATAAAACCAGGATAATGTCTTATTAAAAAAATTCTTGCCCTGGCTGGCGTAGCTCAGTGGATTGAGCATGGGCTGGGAACCAAAGTGTCCCAGGTTCGATTCCCGGCCAGGGTACATTCCTGGGTTGCAGGCCATAACCCCCAGCAACCACACATTGATGTTTCTCTCTCTCTCTCTCTCTCTCTCTCTCTCTCTCCTTCCCTTCCTCCCTTCCCTCTCTAAAAATAAATAAATAAAAATAAAATCTTTAAAAAAAAAATTCTTAACAAAAAAAGCCCTAATGTGAGAATTATATTTTCAGAAAAGTGACTTATTTATTATTTGTTTGGCCAGAGTGTGAAGATTTTTAGAATAGTTCAAGTTTATGTTTTATCTTTTCTTATGAGACATTTCTTGAGAAAGGAGAGTAAAGTTACTTCAAGTATTCTCATAACATTGAATATAAACTAGAAAGTGATTTTTTTAAATGCTTCATTCCAGTGTTCCCGAAGTTCTGCTCCGTTGTTCCGACTGCCTCTGTAGCTATAAAATGTCAAAGTCTGTGACTTGAAAGCAAAATACCGACAAGTTCTCACCATTCCTGCACCCACCTTAGTATTTCATGTCCGGAAAAGAGAACGGCTAGAGATAGGCGCTCCTGGCATAGCTCTCGCTGCTGCCGGAGGAGACATGAAAGCTGCCTTTTACTCTGGACGAAAAGAACAGCCATCTAGATTTATATCCACTTGCTCATTTAATCTAGTTTATGTCCACATGTACAATATTTGAAGAAGTGTGAAATGGATATCCTTCCAGAAAAATAAAATCATAGAACCACAGAAAACATATAAGTAAATTATTAATACATGTATGTGCATTTTTCAGAAGGCCTTAAAGTGATGAATCTTATGATTTGGTTATATAGATAATTGCTATCATCGTACAAAACTTTAAGTTGTCTGTCTAGAGATACAAATGTTAATTGTATTTCCTTTTAACAATTGGTTTTGACACTATACAATCGCCAGTTACAAGCCCTTAGAAGACAGAAATTCTTAGAGGCACATTTAAGATAATTCTTTAAAACCTGAGTAAAATAAGTACAGAAAGGATCAGAAAAGTGGAAGTGAATAAGAAAAATTAAGGAGGCTAAACAGAAATACAGCTGGATCTACTGATGAAAGGACAAAAGTAAATAATACAAATTATCATTACCATGTTGAAAGGATTTGAAGTATTAAAAGACTTCCTTTTCATATTGAAACAAAATTAAGCAAACACCTTTTTCCCTGTCCACAAATTTATAAGAATCTATAGCTTCTATATGACCTCAGCAGGTATGTAATCAGACCAAAAACATTTTGACAGTGAAGATATAGACTGGGCAAGCATAATATGGGTCACAGATGTTGTTAATGGGATATAAAAATATCAAAATTCTTGAAACACATTTCAAGCATATTCATCTGTGTCAAAGTTGCTGAAGTAAACTATACAAAATAATATCTTTACCCTGGTTGGTGCAGCTAAGTGGATTGACCGCGGGCCTGAGAGCCAAAAGGTTGCTGGTTCAATTCCCAGTCAGGGCAAATGCCTGGGCTGTGGGCCAGGTCCCCAGCAGGAAGTGCACGTGAAGGAACCACACATTGATGTTTCTCTCCCTCTCTTTCTCCCTCCCTTCCCCTCTGTCTATAAATAAAAATAAAATCTTTAATTTTTTTAAATAGTATCTTTGATTTATTACTTACCCATTTTGTTTCTTCTGGCTTGAGCCACTTGCTAATTGCAAATTATTCACATAATTTTCTTATGAGATATGATATTAACTGATTTATCTTCAACTAGTAAATCCAGAGTTCACACATGTGTAGTGAATTCTGTGTATAATGTGCACAAATATGTAAACATTAAAACCTTGAACTATTACATGGTAGGGTTCAGAGTGAGAAGAAATTGTAGTTTGAAGATTATCTTTGATAATTTCAAAAAAGCATTATATAGTCCAAAATTTTTTAAAGTGAGAAGTTACTTTTAGGTGTTTTATTGCTATTCTGGTATGGTCTCTCTGCTAAAAATTCAGGTGCTCCTATGACACAGATACAACACCATAGCCCAGAGTAGAAAAATGTACCAGAGATATCATCCCCAGGAAATGAGCAAGTATGGTTGGTATTATGCAGGGCATATTGAAATAAAGTACACCTTAAATTTTAGCATTATGTGAATCAGGCATAGAACTACAGAAATACTAGGAAAATGCAAAGTCTGAGTGCTTTCTGCAGAGAGAATACAATTCAGCACCTCCAGTAAAGACTGGCGTGGCATGCGTGTAAACTCAGAATGGGGACGGCTGACTAGCCTGTTTGGAGATACCAGCTTCTTAATGTGGATTGTCTGGAAGTGAATACCATAGTTACTCTATGTATTATTTGTGGCTTTTGAAAATCTAGCCAGACTGTTTGAAATCTATCACTCCTAATAAATTACACATAGATTTTGTAGTTTATATTTCATACTGTGAAATTATTAATTCTCATGTAATTATGGAGACTGTTTTATAAATCCTGAGAAAGATCTGTAAGTAAGTGTTTATAAAAAGTTATTTAAGTTGGGTCAACTCACACTAAAAATTGTAGTTAAGATTCAGATGCTCAGATTTAAAAACAACTAAAAAATCACTCCAGCTTAAAGGTGTTTAAATAAAATAAGATTTATTATTTTCTTGGTGGATTTCACATAATCCTTTAATGCATATGATGAAACAGGCTGTAGTCTATGGTTTTTGTACCTAAAATCATTCAAACTTTCCCAGGATGAAATTGCCTTTTTATTCTTAATGAAAGTACATCAAATGCAGAATCACAGAACAAGATAATGACAGAAATAACTTGTCCCTAGGTCTGCTCCTTGATCCTCTCTCCCAACCGTATCATTTTTCTGGAGGACAGAATTAAAAATTTTACATGATATCACTTTGGCTGACTGAAACTAAGAGCTAATTGCTGCACTTCCTAAAGTGCAATATAAATATTTCTTACTGAGCCTCTGGGATATCTCTGCTGATTAGGATTGTGGTTACCAGGCAAAATGCAAAAATCAGGCTTAAAACATTCCATTTCCTGTTCACAATGGCATTTAGACTGTCTGATGACTCATGTATGTGCCATCAGTTCTCCTTTTTATTGATAATGGGTCAGTAAGACCATATGCACTTTCAACTCTATAAATAGAAGATAACACTTTGGGACTGAAACACTGAATTTGAAAAAGTCTAGGCGTCAGTCATTCAAAGTGTGAGGAGGTGACCTTGTGGAAACACTTGCAAGTCACTGAATGCAATGGGTTCTCTCACACCACTTTGCCTCCACACAAACTTTCTGGAATACCTCTCCCCTTGTTCTAACCTGGCTAATTCCTGCTCATTTGTTAAAACAGCTTGACCATCACTTCTCCAGGTGTTCTTCCTTACCATTTTTCTGCCCAAGTCAACTAGTCTGATTTGGATATTTTTCCTTGTACTTCCATAAATTTTTAGGCTATTGTCTTTCATAAGATAATATCTTTCAATATTGCATTTACTTCTTAGTTTATCTATCTTACCACAGAATAACAACTACATCTTTTAACTCAATTATTAGTGCTGAATATAGTTCCTGGTAGATAATAATTACTCAGTGCAATTTTTGGTTGCCTAAAGAATTGAAGTTAGTAGAACAAACACTACAACATATGCAAAGATGTCAAAATACAGGGGATCAGACTATTGATAAAGCCTCTGATGTGTTAAAGGATGAAATGTTAATTACTGTCAGTGAAAATATCTTATTACTGATTACCTGGAACAGGTCATATTTTATAAATCTAATGAACATATAAGACTACAGAGAAGACCTTTATTAGATGACACTGAAAATTCTCTTTAACCAGTAAGATATCATTGACCTTAGGGTCAACTTAACTTAAAAAACTCTTAAAATGGAAAACTATGAATATGGTCTCAGAAACACTCGAACACTCCACCATCATCATCTCAGTTAGCATATACTGAGTGCCTATTCTGCAGCAGCCACCATTAAACATTTTATGTGAATAATTTTTATTTAATCATCACAGCAATCTTATGAAATAGGCATTGGTATTTTATACATGAGAAATCTGAGACTAAGGAAGAATAAATAACCTTAGCCCTGGCTGGCGTAGCTCAGTGGATTGAGCGCGGGCTGCGAACCAAAATGTTGCAGGTTTGATTCCCAGTCAGGGTACATGCCTAGGTTGCAGGCCATGACCCCCAGCAACCGCACATTGATGTTTCTCTCTCTCTGTCTCCCACCCTTCCCTCTCTAAAAATAAATAAATAAAATCTTAAAAAAAATAAATAACTTGCCCAAAGTCACAATTAGTAAACGGATGAACAGAATTCAAACACTAGCCTTTCTCCAATGCCTGTGATTTTCACTGTGCAGCTATCCTACTTCCATTTTATACAACCCAGATGTGTTCACAGGGGTATCATTTTCTTACCCATTGTTGCTACCAGGTACTTTTCAATTCTTCTCCCTCACGATGGTGAATCCCATAGCTGAGTGTAACTCCGCACACCAAAAATGCTGCCTCTTATCCTTTCCAATATTCCTTTATCAGCAAGAATAATTGATCAGGGTTGGGTAGAATAAGAGAAAAATTTGCTCTTCCCACTTTAAAGTTCTTGCTTGTAATCCTCTATTCATTATGCAGAGGGGACATAGTATTGAAATAGGAGGCAATGGGTGAAGAGCAGATGCAAACCCCATTCCCCTTTTTCTATCACCAACCCTAATGCCATTTCTTGACACTTTTACTGAAATACTCCACTATAAATTGTTTGTTAAAGAGAAAAAAGATGAGAGAAGGGAATAGTGTGTGAAACATGAGGTTAAATGGCAATCAGCTTTTTCTTCCACCTGTACCAGCCAAATTCCCCTAATTACCACACTCATTCTTTGTACAAATAAATGTTTCTATTGAAATATTATATTCATAAACATGCACAAATTATAAATGTACACTTTGATGAATTTTCACAAAATTAACACACATTTGTAGTCACTGCCCACACCAACAAACAGAGCATTATCAACACATTGTGCTTTCAAACTGCATTTTCCTGATGACTAATGAGGTAGAACAGCCTCTCATGTATTTAAGAGCCATTTCAGTTTCTCATTCAGTGAGATGACTCTACAAGTCTTGCTTATGTTTTATTGTATTGACTGTATTTTCCTTATTAATTTTTCAGGTTTTTAAAAATATTCTGAATACAATTCTTACCAGTTACACATATTGCAAATATATTCTCTCCACTATTTGCTTGCCTTTGAATGAGTAGTGTCTTTGATGAACAATTTTTGTTTCGTTTTATTTTATTTTTGTCATATTTGAAATAATTTATGCAATCTGTATTTGTCAATCATTTTCTTAATGGTTAGTGATTTTGTATTCCGTTGAAGAAGTCCAGATGCTGATAAATTATGAAGATATTATTTTATGTTTATCTTCTAGAAGCTATCTTTTCTTTCATATAAATTTAGATCTGCAATACACCTGGAAGTGATTTTTGTGTGTGGTGTTAATTACGTCTCAAGAACCACTTTTTTTCATCAGAATATGCAGTTAACCCAGAGTTACTTATTGAAAAGACCATCCCTTCTCCAAAGCACTGTGTCATGTTTGCCCTACATCGAATGTTGGTATACATGAGAATCTATTTCTTCATTTTCTCTTTTGTTCCTAAGGTTGAACTTCCTACTTAAGTTTCACTGCCTTATTTCTTTCATGAACACGGCACTGTAAATCGAATTTTGTTCTTCTTCAAAATTGTTTTGGCTTTTTGTGGCTTTTTACATTCCCATTAGTGTTAACCCAATTGTCCACTTTTACAAAAACATAGTACCTGCTGGAATTTGTACAAGAGTTCCATTTAATAGATAAATAATTTTTAGAAAATTAAAATCTATAAATACCAAATTCTCCAATACAAAAATTTGGCAGAACCTCTTAGTTTTGGAGGTTGTTTTAATGTTTCTCACAATATTTTATTGGTGTATATGCTGAGAACTTTCACATATTTTGTCACATTTTCTAGGTGTTTTATTTTTGATGCTATATTAAATATAAGTTTTTGATTTTATTTTCTAATTGGTGCCACATATAAATATCTTTGATTTTTTTGTATTGTCTTTTTGTTCAAAGAAAGACATTGCTAAAATCTCATTGATTTTAATAATTTAGCTGTATATACTTTTGGACTTGTAATGTATTATCATATAAGCTGTGAATGCATTTTATTTCTTCATTCTCACTCTTAAAAAGTTTCTTTCCTTCATTCTTTTCTTTCTTTTTTCTTTTGTTTTGTTTTTATCTTTATGGTACTAGTAGGGTCCTTTAATATGATGATGAATAAAAGTGGCGATAGAGTGCATCTTATTTCATTCCTAGTCTCAAGGGGAAAGGTTTTAATATATAGCATCAGATATTATTTTAATATGTGACATCAGACATTCTTTTATAAATACCCTGTCTGTATCATGTATGTTTTCTTTAATTATAGTTTGCTAAGATATTTTAATCATGGTGCTTACTTATTTCACATGCTTTTTTGCATCAGTTGGAACAATCATGTTTTTCCTCTTTATTTAGTTGATGTATTGAATTACTTTAATTTCATAATATTAAAACAGCCTTGCTTTTTGGAATAAATCCAACTTCATTGCAATATAATATTCTTTTTACATGTATTTGAATTGTATTTGCTCATGTTTTTTCAGGTTTGCATTATGTTTATAAAAGATATTGCCTTGCAAATTCCCATTCTTATAATAGTATCAAGATTTTATTGGCCTTAAAAAGTTACTGGGAAACTGCTACTTATGTTTTCTTTTAAATTATTTCTCTGGACTACTTTACATGGATGGATGGTTGTTATTTTTATCAAAATGCTTAGAAAGAATCACTATAAAGTTGTCTGCTTTTTACATATCTTTGATATTGTTGGAAGATTTTGGTTCCAGTTTTAATTTGTTGAACATATATAGGGGTATTCAGATTTTCTAATTCTTCTTTTGTCTGTTTTGATAGAGTTTTAAAATTTTTCAATTAAAAAAAGTATTTACATGAAGTTATTTAAAGTATTCTCTTCCATAACAAAATGTATAAAAGAAATCCATCTTTTTATTCCTGATACAATTGATTAGTACTTCCTTTCATGTATATAATTTCCAGTGTTCATTGTAGGTATATAGTAAAGCAATTGACTTTTCTATAGTGATGTGTATTCTGTGACCTTTCTGTACTCATAATTTCAGATATTTTTGTTGATTTTTGAAAAATTTCTAAGGAGATGATAATGCCATTTATTTTTTAAGAAGATAACTTTATTTCTCCTACAGCTATACCACCCTGAACTCGCCCGATCTCGTCTGATCTCGGAAGCTAAGCAGGGTCAGGCCTGCTTAGTACTTGGATGAGAGAAGATAATTTTATTTCTTTCTTTTCAATCTGAATACCTTTATTTCATTTGCTTAAATATTGCTCTAGCTAGGAGTTCCATTATTATCTTTAATAAAAGTAGTGAGAAAGAAAATCTTTCCTAATTGTTCCTAATCTTAGAAGAAGGCATCCAGTTTCTCACCATTAAGTATGATGCCTGATTTTCAGTAAATATTTTTTTAAAGAATTGAAGAAGTTCTCTATTTCCAGTTTGCTGAGGCTTTTTATCATGGCTGAGTGTTAGATTTTGTCAAATGATTTTCTGAGACAATTGATATAATCATGTCATTTTTCTCCTTAAGCTTGTTAGTATGGTGGATTGTGCTGGTTGATTTTTGCATATGGAACCATTACCTACCTAAACTAAAACTCATTTGATTATGGTATACAATTCTTCTTATTCATTGTTGGATTCAATTTTCTAACATTTTATTGCAGATAATTGCACCTATGTTCATGAGAGATACTAAACTTTAGTTTTCTTTCCTTGTAATATTTTTATCTGTTTTAGCATTAAGGTAATATTGGCTTCATAGAACAATTTAGGAAATGTTTGCTCACCTTCACTTTTTTTTAGATGGTGGCAAATTGGTGTCATTTCTCCCTTAAATGTTTATTAAAATTCATCAGTAGAACAATCTAGAACTAGTGTTATCTTTTTGAAAGGCTATTAACTACTCATTTGATTTATTTAATAGACATAGAAATAACCCTATTAGTTGTTTCTCCTTGTATGGATTTTGGTAGTTTGCGTCTTTCAAGAAATTTGTTCATTTCACTGTTATTAATATTGTTGACATAGAAATATTCTCAGTATTCCTTTGTTATTCTTTCACTGTCTCAAAGATTAATAGTGATAATTTGCAACTCTCTTTTTCTCTTGGATAACCTGGGTATAGTTTTATCAATTTTATTAATCTTTACAAAAAATCAGATTTAAGGTTCATTAGTTTTATCTGATTTTTCTTTTTATAGTTTAATAGTTTCTGTTTTATTTTATTATTTATTTTCTTTTGTTTGCCTGAGACTATGTTGCTCTTTCTCTAGTTTCCTAAGGTGGAAGCTTATATTATTGACTTCAGATCATTCTTCTTTTCAGATGTACACATTTAATGCTACAAATTTCCTCTAAACATTGCTTTTACTGCATCCCACAAATTTTGAAAAAAATTTTCATTTATTTAGTTCAAAGTATTTTAAACTTCTCTAGTAAATTCTTCTGATACATGTGTTATTTAGCAGTATGTTTATTTAATGTTCATATATTTTGAGTATTTTCTTGTTATTGATTTATGGTTTAATTTTATTGTCATTTGAAAACATACTTTGTATGACTTTTGTTTCTTTAAATTTAGTAAGGTGTATTTCATGGCCTGAAATGTGGTCTATCTTAATGATGTCAATATGGGCTTGACAAAAAAAATGTATTTTGCTCATTTTGGGTGGTGTAGTCTATAAATGTCAATTAGATCAAGTTGATTGATAGTGCTGTTCCGATCAACAGTGTCCTTATTGATTTCCTGCCTGAGGGATCTATCAACTACTAAAATGAGGGTGTTGATATTCCATTTATAGTAGTGGGTTTGTTTATTTCTCCTTTTCATTCTATTTGTTTTCACTCATGTATTTTGCTGCTCTGTTGTTAGGTGCATACACATTAAGGATTGTTATGTCTTATTGGAGATTGATTTTTTGGTATTATTATACTACTCTTTATCCATGATAATTTCTACTGTTCCCGAGATTTGCTTTGTTATCTAAAATTAATACAGATACTTCAGATTTCTTTGATTAGTATTAACGTGATATATCATTTTTCATTCCTTTAATTCTAACTTAATAATTACTTATGTTTCAAGTGTGTTTCCTATAACAATATATAAATGAATTTGTTTTTTAAATAAATATAATCTGAAAATGTTTGTCTATTAATTGGTGTTCTTAGACCATTTACATATAAAATAATATTGATTTAATTAGAGACATGTTTGCCATGATTGTAACCATTTTCTACTTGTTACATTCATTCTTTCTCTTCTCTCCCTCTTTTGCCTTTTCAAAATTTTTCTTAAGCATTTTATATGATTTCATTTCTCTCCTCTAATAGCATATCTAGTATACTTCTTTTAGAATATTATATGGTTGCCATAGTTTACAACCAACTGCAACATGTTTTCAAATAATCTAATTTTACCTCCAAATAACACTGTTGTAGTACAAGTAACCTATACAAGAGTATTTCTCATTGCTCCCTCTGACTTCTTGTGACATGCTGTTATTTATTTCATTTATTCACTTTAATAACATTGCTAGTATTTTTACTTTAATGATATTTTTATAGATCAGTTAAAAATAGAAAATTTTAAAAAATTATTTTACCTGTATTTATCCTCCTCTGAGAGTTGTTTTATCTTCGTGTAGAGTTGAGATTCTTGCCTATGTCATTTTTCTTCTCCTGAACAACATCTTGTAACATATCCTCCAGTACATGTCAGTTCTCTCAGCTTCCCACACAGTGTGAGGTAAGCTCTATTCTTTTGCTGGAGATGAATTTCCTCAGTTTTTGTTTGTTTGAGAACATAGTTATTTCTTGTACACTTTTGGACAATAATTTTACTGGTCATAGAATTTAAGGTTGGCTATCTTTTTCATTTTAAAATCTTACTCCATTCTCATCTTGATTGTATGGTTTCTAAAGAAGCTTATAATAATTCTTTCAAAAAATCCTTACCTGAGAATATGTTTACTCATTTTAGAGAGAAAGGAAGGGAGACAGAGAAAGAGAGAGAGAAACATTGATGTGAGAGGGAGACATTGATTGATTGCCCCCTGTACATGCCCTGACTGTGACCAGGTATCGATCAAATCTGCAAGCTAGGGATGTGTTCTGACCAGGAATTGAACCCACAGCCTTTTGGTGTACAGGATGGTGCTCCAACCAATGAAACCACCCAGCCAGGGATATAATTCTTAAATTCTTTGTTCCTTTGTAAGAAAGATTTTCTCTCTTCTGGCTTCTTTCAATATCATCTCATTTTTAATTGATATGTTTCCCAGAAATATTTATGTCTCTATAATTCTTACTCAAATATCCCAAATGTACAGGATATTTTTCTTTATATACCTCACATCATATTCGATAGGAGATAAGCCCTATCTTTATCCTCATCTTATAGACATTCAAAGAGTCATGGAGATTGAGGAAGTGATTTGGCGGTCTTCCTTCAGATCCAGTGCTCTAATCACTATGCTAGTGGATCCCAGCAGCAGCAGCAGCACATTTCTACTAACTTAGTCTAGTACCAGCAGATGCTGGATGACCAGCCTCATCATATCGAGCTGGGTTCTTTCATTGCACTGACTTCTTATCTTCCGGGTTCCAACTTTGAGAAGGATCTCTGGATCCTGCTTGAAGCAAATAAAAAATCAGTTCTGAGCAGTACATAGTTACCTTCAATACTATTTTAATATTGTATAGGTTACATATCTAAAGAAAAATAATACAAATTTCTTGTTATCCACTATAACAAAATTCTAATTGAAACTACTACTTTGTTAATAGATACAATGTTTCTTCAATACACTAAGACATAACATTTTCCATTTAAATTATATCCAGGTATAATTTACTCAGTGAAAAAGGGTGACAGAATTTACATAATAGAAATACTACTTCTTATGTATGCCTATAATTAATTACACCATATCCTTACTGTTTGATTAGAAAATGAAAAAAAAAACCAACACGAGACCCAACAAGTTTTCTAAAGAGATTCATCAGTAATGTATAATTATCATTTGTTAAATTTTCCCATGATTAATGTGAATTCATTGTTATAACATTTGTTTTTACATATCTCCATACTGGAAAGCCACATGGGGTCATTCTCAAAGCTGGACTCTTTAGTTCCAATTTGGATAATGCATGTTCTATGCTCCCAGGGGTTCTCAGGCTTCAGAGAGCTTATTTAAAATGTTTCTCTGTGGAAATGATGTCTTCTTCCCTATTAGGTACAAAAATAGATTCTTTCCTTCTTAATAATTTTCGCTAATTATTATGGCAGCATTTTTATGCATCTTATTTATGGGTTCACTCTAACCAAGTTCATACTTGAGATACCCTGACTCTTCTAAGTTTTTAAATTACAGTTGACCTCCCATATTATATTAGTTTCAGGTGTACAGTCCCATGATTAGACATTTACATAACTTGCAAAGTGATCACCCCAATAAATCTAGTACTCGTCTGATACCATACATAGTTATTACAGTGTTATTGGCTATATTCTCTCTGCTGTACTTTACATCTCTGAGTAACTACCAATTTGTACTTCTAAATCCCTTTGCCTTTTTCACCCATCCCTCACACCACCTTCCCATCTAGGAACTACCAAAATGTTATCTGTATCTATGAGTTTGTTTCAGTTCTGCTTGTTGTGTATTTTGTTTTTTAGATTCCATGTATAAGTGAAATCATCTGGCATTTGCCTTTCTCTGACTTATTTCATTTGGCATAATACCCTTTAGGTCCACCCATACTGTAGCAGAAGTCAAGATTTCATTCACTTTTATGGCTGAATTATCTTCCACTGTATATATGTACCACTTCTTCTTTATCTATTCATCTATTGTTGGACACTTAGATTGCTTCCATATCTTGGCTATTGTAAATAATGCTGCAGTAAACATATGGATGGATGTCTTTTCAGTTGGGTGTTTCAGGTTACTTCAGATAAATATCCAGAAGAAGAATTTCTGAGTCCTTCATTGTCTCTTGTTATAGCCATTGTCTTAAAATCTATTTTGCGTGTTGTAAGTATTGCTACCCCAGGAAGCAAATACCTACCTAAGCCTTGCTTTTAGTTTTGCAATAAGTATTGCAATAACTATTGCTTTTTCATTTTGTTTTGTTTTACCCTGACTCTTATGCAATGGTCCCTTGCAAATAAGTAAAAAGGAGGGGGCATCCAGAACATACTACTTCTCCCCAACCCTTGTGCATTACTATTTCATATAGTTATTTTACTTTGACAAATTTGTCGAAGTCTGGATATTTATCTTAAAAACTGAGACTATTAGAGAAATGTAATAAAGCACTGCACATCTATTTTTGAGAGTTCAAAACACATGAACTAAAAGAGAAAAGTAATAATTTCAAGAAAATTTTACCTCCCATCTGTCCCATTTCAGCCTTTGTTATATTTCAGGTTGGAGGACTTCTCTTTAATTATGAAGCAGAAGATAAATAAGGAATTAGTGATCAGAATCATAAAATGTTCAATATTTATTTGAATATTTAACAGATAACATGAGGTCTTCAGTAGCGTATAATATATTCATCAAAGATAAAACCAAACACACCAACTTTTGTGTTTAGGTTAGCACAGAGAAAGAGATCACTGATTTTAAATATTCACACACAGAAGAAAAATGTGCAGAAGTAAAAAATGAAGAAAAGAATCATGTGTGAAGAAAACACTACAAGATAACTAATTTAAATATTTAGTAGTCAATCCTGAAAGATGATCCACTAATTCTTCCTCTCCATGCGCCACGTATCACATCAAGAGGAACACTTAGTTCCCTTCTTCTGGAATCTGGGCTGGCTTGTGACCCACAGAGTGCAGCAGACAGGAGGCATTAAGTTACTATCAGCTTCTGCTCTCCTTTGCTCTTGAAGTGTTCACTCTGAGTCTCCGTCTCAGGAACCAGCCACATGGAGAGGTTTTAGGAGGCCTGCTTGCCAGTGTAGACAGTGTATCTTCCTGAAAATCATTTGACTTACTATTTTTCAAGTTTGTGATGGTGCAGAAGTGATATGCACCATCAGTGCATACTTCGAATTTGGAATTTTGATCTCTTCTCAGGCTAGTGATATGCAGTAAGCAGTCACACTGGGCGATGGCAGCCTCAGCTCCCAGGCAGCCATGGGATCATGAAGGTACATAATCAGTACACTACAGTGTACTGTGTTTCCAGCATTTTCAGATGTTGTATTTTGCGTTTTCTCATCACATCTTATCTATAAAATGCTCATCTGCATCTCCTGCTTTTGGTGAGAAGAAAAAGGCGATTACTCTTGGGATGAAAACTCTAGATAATTGCTCAAGTGTGGGCTAATAGAAGTGTTCTGAACACATGTAAGGTAGGCAAGGCTAAACCATGGTACTCTACAGGTTAGGCATAGTAAATTAATTTCAATTGATGATACTTTCAACTTTCGATGGATTTGTCAGGCTATAACACCCTCATACGTGGAGGAACAACTGTAGTTCTCTGCTGACTCTGAGGAACAGCTGCCAGGCATGCGATGGAGCCACCTTGGGGTTTGTAGCCCAAACAAGCCCCAGGTGACTACAGCCCTAACTGATATCATGTGGAGCAGATAAACCATCCAGCTGAGTCCAGTCAACTCAAAGAAAGGAGAGGGAATGGTAAGTCATTATGTTTTGGGAAAAGTTGCTATGCAGCAATAGATAACTAAGGCATACACATGACGGAAATAGTTGACTATAAACAAAGCTGAGTACAAAAGTAAGCACATTAGGCTGAGGAGAGCAGGGGAGATTTAAGACAAATACCTGGCTAACATATTTATGCTATATGAAGTATCTTCTTAGGGCACACAGGTTTTTTTTTAATTTTACATATTTGAAAGTAAAGGAGACACAATTTTTGGAAGACAGCTCTTCCTAGTGCAGTTTTACTTCATGTGGAAAGAGAAAAGCATTTGCTGCTTCATGAGTCCAAGTCTCCTTGAAAGTTTTATGTTATTAAAAGTAATAAATAAATAAAAATAAAGTAGAAAAAGAACAGACAGAAGCGTAACCTCTGGAATACAACTTATTTTAGAAGAAATAAAATTGTCAAAAGTTCACTGACAAATATTGAGTGAAGGGAGAAAAAGGAATGTAATTCTGGGTGAAAAAATAACTTTCAGTAACAGAAAGTGAAACAAAGTTTTAAGGTGTTAACATGTTCTCTTTGTTTTCATAATCCTTTTTCATATATGTCATAGAAGTTGCCACATTAAATTTTAATTGACTTGTGCATATGTCTGTCTCATATCACTAAATTATAAAAATTTCCATGGCAAAGACTTCACTTATTTACATTTATGTCACTGAGATAATATAGATATTACTGATGTTTGGTCAGTGAGTAAATAAATGAATTGCCAATTCACTATAGACTGATAAACCATGTGAAATTATTTGTGAAATGTAAAATTAACCTATTTGCAGAAGCAGGCCCTTTGTTAGAGATACCTGTATAATTGTATGATGTGTCCTAATTCTCTGGGCCTGAAGCGAGGGTGTGTAGAAAAGGGAACCCTAGTGGACTGGAGCAGCCACTGTGGAAAACACTGTGGATTTTCTTCAAAAACGAAAAAATTAAACTGCCTTTTGACCCAGCAATCCTACTTCTAAGAGTATATCCTAAGAATCCCCAAACATCACTTTGAAAGAATATATGCACCCTTATGTTCAGTAGCAGAATTAAATGCAATAGCCAAGATCTGGTAATAGTCCAAGTGCCCATCAGTAGATGAGTGGATAAAAAAAGCTGCAGTACATTTACACAATGGAATACTATGCAGCTGTAAAAGGGAACACTTTCTTACCTTTTGTGACAGCATGGATGAAGCTGGAGATCATTATGCTAAGTGAAATAAGCTAGTCAGTGAAAGATGAATACCATATAATTTCACTTATACGTGGAATCCAATGAATAAAACAAACTGACAAACAAAATAGAAACAGAGGCAGCGATATATGGAACAGAGTGACAGCTGTCAGAGGGGGTGGGGTAGTGGGGGACTGGATGAAAGAAGGTGAAGGGATTAATCAAAGAACATGTATACATAACCCACAGACACAGTGCGGTGATGGCCAGGGGATAGGGGGTGAGCATGGGGGGGAGGTGGTCAAAGTGGAGGGGAATAAGACATCTGTAATAGTGCAAACAATACAATTAAAGTAAAAAATAAGTAAATTTTTAAAAGAAATAAGGTGGAAAAGCCCTCTTCTAGAGAGCTGAAGAGGCTGACCATAATATGTAAGAAAAATGCATATTTAAAAAAATCAATAAATATATATTCTGAAACCTAAAGTTTTACAACGGCTCTTACAGTCATTGCAATTCTGAATATCTTCCAATCACTTCAGGTCATTGAGCAGCAACTATGTGCTAAGCGGTTCATTTGGAGACATGAATGTGGAGCTCTACGGCCTCTGCTCTAAAATGCTGCGTGGCATTGGACAAGATTAAAATGTAAACTGAAAGGAGTGCCTATAAGTGCAAAGAATTATTCCAAAGCCTTTTATTTTATTATCCCTTTAATAACTCACACAGTGAATAGTTTTATCCCTATTTGTAGGTTAAAAAAATAGAACAAGAGCTATTCAGTAACTTGCTCAAAATGGGAGAGCCAATATTTAGATATCTATTCTCTATGTTCCTCTCCCCTTCCCTTCCCTTCCCTTCCCTTCCCCTTCCCCTTCCCTTTCCTTCCCTTCCCTTCCCTTCCCTTCCCTTCCCTTCCCTTCCCTTCCCTTCCCTTCCCTTCCCTGTCTCCGTCCCCAAAAATTTCAGACCCCAACATAATGAGGTGAAAGTATTGATATAGTCTATGCAAGGTACTGTGACAGCAGGGGCAGTGCTCTCCTGGAAGGAGGAGCCTCTGCATTAAGGGATGCTGTGGTAAGGCTCCTGAGTGTCTGCATCCCTGTTCTCTGCTGCTCTCTACTGGTGTGGCTGTTGGAGTAGCACAGAATGCCAGAGAGGTTTTAGAGTTGGGCAGATTTGGGTTGTAATTCTTCTAAAGCATGTAGATGTGTGACTTTGAAGAAGTTATTTAGTCTATGATAACCTCTTCTTTCCTGCCCATAAAATAAGTAACAACAAGTACCCAATAGAGCTGTTTTAAGGATTCTGCATGAGATGTGTATTAAGTACGTAGTATAGTGGCTGGTGTAGATAACCTCTTAACAAATAGTGGGAGTTAGTTTAATGAATCTTTCTTTATAGCTACACTGATTTTTGACTGATTGGTCTGGTTCTATGGATCTGGATAGGATATTTCCTCAGGCACCCTAGATTTCATCAGATCTTCGCTATTCTTACTGAAATAAAGGAACTGTGGAGTACCTTCTCTCACCTGAGCAATAATTACCACCTTTTAATTTTAAACCAGATCTCTAGGAATGAGCTATTAGATGTCCTTTAGAGACCCAGCCCCACACTTTATGACCTGTTTCTCTGGCATTGCAGGAGAAGAACTCATTCAGAAATGAAGGCTTTGTTCCACCTCCTGCAGCCTTTCTTCGAAGCCTTCTCTGGTGGTTCGTTGTGCCTGAGGCTCTAATGAAGCAAGCAGCATCAGCTCTCTTTGCAGATAAGACAGCGAATCTCTGAACATGTACTCTTCATAACATTAAAAAACAGTATTTTATTGGGCATGTTTAGGCTCATTTACTGGTTCATACTTTTACTCAGTCCGTGCATCTGAACAGAAATAGTTAATTTTCAGAAGGCTGTAAATTAAAAAAAAAATCAATGCTTATTTCCACCCCAATCCTGGCTTCATCCCAGCCAAAGCTGGATCTTCAAAATCTAAACTGTTTGAGGTCTGAGGGTCTGCCTTCAATTCTCCTCAGGCAGGGGGACGAGGAGGGAGGTCAAAGCTCAGAATCCTCACTCCAGATAATAAGGGCGGCATGGGCAAAATAGGAGAAAAGACATGAATTCATTAAAGAATGACAGCTGAAGCAGGCACTTACCAAGTGAATTGGGAAGGAAATTTCTGAGAAGGCCTTAAGAATGTGAAGGAAAAGGAGCAGTTAATCTGAAATACAAAATTGAATGGCATGGCAGATGCATGATTCTAGCCTTGCAGATAAGATTCCTTCTGGAATTCAAAAGCACCTAAGAGAAGCAAGACAATTGGCTGCTGGGCTCAATATGTAAACACAGTCCTTCCTGACACAGTGAAGATGTTTATTAGAAAAGTTAATGCAATGTCAGGGTGAAAGATCAATGTTTAACCTGACTTCATTGCAATCTATTGGAATTCAGAATGGAAAATGAGCAAATCCAAAAAGGAAATGTAGGAACTTTTGCATAAGAAAACAGTCAATTCATTGACACCGATATTTTGATAACAAAGAAGTCAACAATTACTTGCATTTTTAGTTAACACATACCCTTTACACTGTATATTCACATATTTTTATTCATTATTAAAAATTGAGTAATTACATTAAAATTATTATTTGCCTCAATATTCAGATAGAGTCACAGAAGTTTTGAGATACACTGTGTTCAGTCCTCTCATTTTCTGGATTAAACCCCAAGGACCTGAGCTGTCAAGTGACTTTACCAAGACTACAGTCAGGTGGAAGTGGGGTCAGTGATGTGCACTGATTCCCAGGTTATTGGTAGAGAAAGAGGGGCGATGAGACCAGGAGAAAGATTGTTGCCTGTGCCATGAATTCAGTTGTGCATTACTATTTGATAAGCCCGTGCTTGATGTGTTGGTCATTCTCCCTATAAAAATATCTTCAGAATTCTTTGATATAAAATATTTTGCAAGCATTATTTTACTAATCCCCATCATGTGAGTCCTAGAGGTATGTGTGTTTTTAGATGATAAAATAAAGATCATTCTCCGTGGTACAGAAATAAAAACATAGACTTGATTGCTGAACTTGGAGATGAATTAATTCTGCTTTTTGATGCTCTCATAGTACCTCTAGCTGCTCTTTTAATTTGGTGATTTGGATAATATCTAATGGAATTATTGCAATCTTTTTCTTCAGTGATTATTAAAGGTGATATTTCAGTCTACATTTAAGAAATTCTCACTAACATAGAAAACTAAGAAATGATTTTTTTTTTCTCATTATATGTACCTGGGACAGAAAAGCACTAAAAAATGCTGTGTGTTTCCTGGGCAAGGGGAAGCCTGTCAGCGGCCTGGGGAGAGAGTGAGCCTGGGTTTCTGTGCAGTGCCAAAGGGCTGACCTCCCAAAGCCTCTGCTGCAGCGCTGCGCCTGTGGAGCTCACTCCTGTCAAAGGCACAATTAGTCCAACCCCCAGCACAGCTGTCCATTGAGGGGGACCAATTTAAAAACAAGGAGTCAGCCAATTAATTACACTGTCAGCAATAAATATAACAATGGGATGTGGTGGCAATTCAGTCCCTTGATGCATCCAGGCATCATCTGTACGTCTGTCTTCCCCGTCCACATGACACTTGTTGCTGTAGAATTAGCTTAGACCGGGGGCTTAGCAGTCAGGTGGCAGACATCCACTGTCTCTCTTCCTTTCAGAAGAATCATCTTTGAGTGCAAACAGGGGATTCAGCAAGAGCCCTGACCCCAATGATAAATAAAACAGATCATTCATTCAATCTTGTGTTTATTCATTTACTAACATTTATTGAGAGATTTTTGTTTGCCAGGAACACACCAGAGAAGTGAAAACATGAGGGCAATTGAGTATATCAATATAGTAAGAATTAATATACATTCAAAGAAAAACGTTAGCAATTTTCTGTGTATTTTATGGTGAATGCCTTGGGTTGTTCTCCCTTAGACAAATCCATTTTTATGATCCATGCGGATAATTAAAGTTGCTGAGTTCTTTCTTTTTCTCCCAATATTTTTGTTATTTCTTCTTTTTTGAATTCTTTTAATCAGTTTTGAAGGTCATTATTAAAAAAAAATTAGAATAGAAAGTGCTAAAGAGTCTTACCTAATGCTTGTTCTACTTAAATTTTAAAAAATGAAGTGAGGACTGTCATTTTATGTTATTGACCATTCCTTTAGCCAAAGATGATGAATTGATGGTTTGATAACCATATCTTAATTTCAACTAGGTCTCATCAAAGTCCAGAAGAGTATCACTCCAGTTCTGCTCCTCAGTAACAGAGATTATTTTAGAATCAGTTGAATCCTTCTCCTGTTTATGCTCAGAGGGGTGCATTTAGAATTGAGGATTAAAATAGTTGAGGAGCTCTAAACAAATTTTACTGTAAGGGGTCTTCTATTTCTACTTTCCTTTGCATTGTTCTTTTTCTTCTATTGCTCTATTTTTGTCTTTTTTCCCCTATTGCTAACCAGATCTAGGTTTCTTATCTCTAATTCTAATCCATAAATATGAAACACAAGTAAGTTGTGTAAATAAATGATAGTTTCTTTTCCTTAATTTTACAAAGCAAATGAGATAAATATTCTACATTTGTCTCTTGTTAGAGGCTTCCCACCCTTTTTTAATAGATCAGAACCTCTTTCTAAAATGAACAAGATGAATTAGGAAGAGATGAATGGAAATTTCAGTAAATCTACCTTATTCCATTTGTTCCATTTTGCCTCAAATGGGTTTTATAATGAGTTGGCATTTAAAATAAATATCCTATTACTCTGATGAAGGAAAAAGCACACAGTGACATATAATTTGAAACAAAATGTAGATTTGGGTTGGAAATGAGTTTTGATGATGTTATGGTAACTGTCTTACCCTTTGAACATTCTTTTCTTGGAAGATAATTAAAATAATGTTTTCTTTCTTTTCTTCTTTCTTTCTTGCTGTCTTCCTTCTCTCCTCTTATTCTCACTCTGTCTCTGTCTCTGCCTCTTTTTCTTCTTTACATTCTTTATTTCCATTTCTTTTATCTTGTCTTTAAGCACTTAGCATGTGTTGAGACTGAGCTAGATGCTGGTGATAAGTAAAGAACAGCGTGTGCCTTCGAAGAACTTACAGCATAGTTGGGAAGACCGGTAAGTGAAAAAACAGCTACAGTTCCTTAAGTGCCCTCAACTAGGATTTTTAAAAAAGTTCTTTTATAAGAGAGATGCTGAACCTGGAATTGGCAGTATCCTCTAAATGTACATCTGAAGCTGGATTATGTGTTCATTAGGTAAATATTGGTCTGAATTGTTTTTCAGGGCATCGGAAACATCTGGAACAAGGCCACAGAGCAAAAAGAATACAGGGCTTTCAAGATCACTTTTTTCCTGTCGTCTTTCCCCCAACCTAGTTATGGAAAATCTTGTGAGTTCTACAGGTGTGTGTGTGTGTGTGTGTGCGTGTGCGTGCGCGTGTCAGCCAAACCAAGTCAAATCAAGTCACATGGCCAAGGCCAGAATCAAGAGGAAATGGAAGTGTATTACACCCACAGTGGAAGACCCTGCAAAGTTACCAGACAAAGGATGCACTTATATGATCCTACTTTAGAGAGAAAAAAATGAGAACAATAATCCTCTTTACAAATGAGGACAGAATCCCAAAGTATTTAGATAACCTGCTCATGATCACATGGTTAATAAGTAGAGTCAGGGTTCAGGTCTTTACTTTAGGATGCTGACTTTTGTGTGCTTTCCTATGAAACAGAAATGATCTAAAGAGAGAAAGTGGTTACCTAAAGCCAGGGAATCTGAACATTTTGGGGGAGAGGTAAGATTTGATATAGATAGGTATGTACATGTTAAGTAGGTCAATGTACATGCCAGTTGACCTGAGATAGTGCCTAAGTAGTCAGCCCTTCTCCTACCTGTCCTCCCCCTCCCAAACAGAGTCCTGGTTTGGAAAGTAAGTGTACGGTCACTTTAGGCTTTGATAAATGGATAGAAACATGCAGTCCATTCCAATACAGAAGAACCTCGTATGTAATTCTTGAAAAGGGGCAAAAATACACATGCTATATTCAAATGTAATGAAGAGACTAGTTTGTTTGGTGTGGAGACCACAAGTTGGGGATATTCAGAGCAATTTATTGAAGACAGAGTTTATACCAATTTGTTTATTGTCAGACAGAGAATATAGGCCAATTTTGGTAGTTCTGTAGGGAGCCACTGTAAATGTTTGAGCAGGATGGTGACTGTATTACAGGTGGTGGTTAGAAAGGTAAACATAGGGCAAACTAAATAAAAGAAAGTACAAGATAAAGGAACCAGTCATTAACCAAATTCAGTAGTGTTTCTGTGAAGTCATGTTAGTCTAGATGATATTGAAGATAATTAACTATAAGGGACAGGTATTAGAAATGTAGCTGAAGAGCTTTGAACATCCAATTGGAAATGTAGAGAAGGCAGCTGGGTATATGGAAAAGTTGCTCAGGAAGAGGTCTATGTTGGAGGTATAGCTTTAGAGTCTAGTCTTCACGTTTACTACATGACCTCAAACAAGTTACTTAAATACTTTGAACTTATTTTTATATTAATTTTTTAAATGTTCCATACAAATTTATGTGATGCTTGTTGACACATACTGATTTTTTAGACTACTTTTTAACAGTTTTAGGTTTACAATAGAATTGAGAGGATGGCATAGAGATTTCACATATATGCTATGCCCTGCACCCATGTATGCATAGCCTCCCCATTACCAATATCACTCAGTGGAGTGGTACATCTTTCATGCAGGGTGAACCAGCATTGACATGTTATAATTATCTAAAGTTCATAGTTTACCTTGGGGTTCACTCTTGGTATTGTATATTCTGTGTGTTTGGACAAATGTATCATGGTTTTACATAATTATAAAACCATATATGAAGGCTGCATGGACATGGACAAATGGGTGGGGAGTGACTGTGGAAGGGGGGTGTGAGCTGAGCAGTGTGGGGTAAAGGGCAAAATAATTGGAACAACTGTAAAACAAAGCAAAACAAAAGAATATTGAAAGACACATCTGATAAGGGAATGTTATTCAAAACGTACAAAAACTTTTAAAACTGAACAGTAAGAAAACAAACAATCCAGTTTTAAAATGAACTTATTTTTTAATTAAAAAAACTGGAAAAAAGTCACATTCCCATGGAACAGTGAATACTCTTTCCTAAGAACAAACAAACAAAAAAAAACAAACAAAAATTAGCTATGATTATTTTCTTATATAGTAAAAAAACATTTATTGAATTCCTGCTAAGTTATTTGCACTATAGTATTTTTTTCTGAGTATTTGTTAACACACATTGTTCATTAAAAAGAGGTCTACCCTTAGGAGCTTATGGCTTAGTAGGAGAGCTATAATTAATAAACCAAAATGTACAAAATATGAAGGCACAGAGAAATATTATGGAATTTTGGGGTGAGAATTATTTCCAATTGTGGAAAACATTTATAAAGAAGGAAATAAATTAGCTAGGCCCTGCTAAATTACTTGTATTTGGATATGTAAAGATGATAGGAAGAACATATTTAGCAGAAGGATCAACATAATAATAACATCTAACTTTCAACTTTATATCTTAACGAATAATGACCCAGTGGTTAAATTTAGCTTATCTTGTGATTATGTAAGTTGGGGAAACAAGTTTGGGGGTGAGGTCATGGAAAATCTTAAGTGCCACATTGAGAGATTTGAGGGAAGAGGCAGGCAGGACTATCAGAAAAGTGCATAATTTAAAAATATTTTGACCATATTTTAATTTTATTTTTTAATATATTTTATTGATTATGCTGTTACAATTGTCTCATTTTTCTCCCCTTTATTCTCCTTGGCTTGACACCCCTCTTCCCACCAGCATTCCCCCCTCTTTATTTAGTTCATGTCCACAAATGAGTTAGTGTGAAAGAAGACTTCAGTTAGCGACCTCTTGCAATGATCAAGAAAGAAATAGCAATGACCCGAACTGGAATGTAGGCACAAGATTAGAGGGAAGGTGGATGAGGGAAATACTAAAATGTAGATTCCAAAGATGTGATTGAATTAGAATGTGGGGTACATGGAGCAAGGAAAACAAAATAATCCTTGAGGGTATTCAAGTTTCAAATCCAAGAAAAATGGTCACAGCATTGACACAAACAGTGATGACTGGATTTGTGTGGAAAACAAACAGTTCTATTGGCTTATTGGCTTTCAGGTATAAATAGAATAGCCAAGTAGTGATATTTAGCAGACAATTGGAAGTACGGGGCAAAAACTTAGGAAAGAGGTCAAATCTGAAAATATTAACCTAAGTATCAACTACATAGAACTGACGTAATTAGATTTTTGTAATGTCAAGGAAGAAAGTATACAGAGACAAAAATAAATTTAAAGACATAGATGAAAAGTAATAATCTTGCAAGGGGAGGAAGAGGACAAGAAGACAAAAGAAATAGGGAAATAGAATGAGAGCTATGAAGGGGTATTTCCATGTAAATGAAGGAAGGATATGGGTATTTTCTAAAGAAATCATTCAGGAAGCTGCTGTGGGGGACAAGGGAGAGGAGAATTCACCATTTGGGTATTAGTAGGATAAATTGAATGTGACTTGTTAATGATCACTCTGATCACAGAGTGATGCAGAGTAGCATCAAGAGGAAGTTGAGCACTGTAGAAGTAGACAGGTAAGTCTTGTTTATATAAAATGGGGAAAAAGAGTAATAAAGGGAGTGAATCTTTCTGTGGATACTTTAGGAATAAATAGATTTAAATACAGTTATGTATATATATAAACCATACACACACACACACACACACACACACACACACATATTCACCAGACTTAAAAGGAGCCTATGACAGAAATTTAATCTTAGAGATATCCCTGGATCTGTAGATGGTGCTCAGTATTAATATTTATTATTTAAATACTCCTGCTTGTCTCCCCCCCCCCCCCCCCCCCCACCATGAGACCACTGATAATTGCTGTCACACAACCTTTATTTTCTGGAAAGAGGCCATTTTTGAAGTCAGCATTCTAGTGTGTTGATAAATGTTCTTCATAATTTTCTATTTTTATTTTATTCTCCTCAAACTTAGGTCATTTCCCTTGGAATTAACTAGCTTTGGTTTTGTGAAGGTTCAGCTTTTATTTAGAGATGAGAGTTCAGAACATGCACCAGCTCCACTGGACAGGTGGATAATGTGAAGTGAAATGGCTATAGTAGCAGGAGGGCATATGCCTCATCTTGGGAGCACTTTCCTCACTCAATTCTAATCAGTTGATCATTCAAAGTGCACACTATAATATATACATATCACTGGGAATTTTATGGCTTAGGAAAAACCTGTTCTCTGCTCCCAAATGTGGAGGAGAGACTGTTCCATGATGTGGCTGTTGTCTGTCCTGCAAGCTGGACTTGATGCTAGAATGGAGGTTGCTTACCACAACCTGCCTCTCCTCCTCAGAGACTGTCTAATCATGACTGATGGCCATTCTGACATAAAACAGCACTACTTCCTTGCTTCTTGCTATGTGCTGGCTCCTGGAATGGGTGGTTTGTTCTGACTTGATCAAGCATGCAATCTCCCATACCTGGTAGGATTCATGTACTAGTATCTGTGGCTATACCCAGCCCCAACCATATATAGTACTTTGACACAGGTCAAATGATGCAGGAATCCACTTCATCTTGCAGCTGCCCAAGACACACCCTGTATGTAAGTTTCCCTCAATGAACTTCATTAATTACCAGACTGAAGTTTCCAGCCTCTTTCTTCCATCTTTTTGGTGCCTTCACTTAAGAAGGTAGATTTTCAGTTCCAGGGTCTGCATGTATGAAAACCAAGGGATCTTTGAAAGCATTTAAAACCTTCTGGAAGAATAGATAATATTCTATCATGCTATAGAGAAAGCTCTGGTTCCTTTATAAAATATTTAACCTTATAGAAGATACTGAATGTTCTCAGGAGAAAAAAAAAAGCATTGGGTTGTGCCTTTACATCTTCTGGATTTTCCCAAAAGGTAATATTGCCAAGTTATGTCCATTTTTTTCTAGTTTTCTTCCTTACCTGTGTCTAAACTAGGCAAGATATAATAAACTAGGCAAGCCCAGTTGTAGCTTCTTCCTGGTTAGGTGTGTTCCTCAGGAGCTGCACTTTCAATTTCTACTCCATCTCTTTCTTCCCCTAACATAAGCCTCTTTCCCCAAAACAGAGTTTACCTTGGGCAGCAGCATTCTCTAGCTCTTGGTCTAAAGCTTCATCTAAATGTCCAATATCCCTGTGTAAGATGGCATGATCTTATGGATGTTCTGTGCATATGTAACTCTTCTGCTTTCCTAAGTCTCCAACTTATTTCTTAACTGATACCTATTCTCAAACTTCAACTGTGATTGTTCTATCAGTGCTGCATGTGGTGGAAATTTTCAGGCAGGAAATATACAATATGATGGAAAGAGGTCAGGAGTGATGGAGTGATAGATTAGACTGGGATTCTGGTTTCCAGTTTTTTATTTGGGGTAAATTTTCTTCTTCAGAGTCTCTTTTTTCCCATCTGTAAGATAAAAATGTTGCATTAGATAATCTCTGAAGACCAAGGCCAGACCAAGATTTGGCACCCCTCATTGCCAAATGATTTGGCAGCCCTTCAAACTGATAATCTTCAAACAATTGTTCAACATGTATTTGGTACAGCCAAGGTCAATAAGGTGAATGCTGCAAGGATTTATTTTCCCCGCTGAAGGTCCCTGTCTACATTGGCAGCAATGAGATCAATTTATACTTTCCCCATTATAGAAGAGTTCCCTCCGTCTTGTTGACTGGCTTTCTCTTTCTTATGAGCTCTTGCCCTGTTTCAGCATGCTTTATAGATCAGTGCTTACCAGCACCTCAGTATAGCTCTGATAAGTTCCCTTTGATTCTTTGTCATCTACACAGGCCTAATTCAACCAGCAGTGCCCTGTCTCCCCTCTTTCCTCCTAGAATACCCTCACTCATATTTTCCCCTCTTTATCCAATGCTCCAAATTTGTTTTCTCCTATGTAAAACTTTCCCCCAACTTCTGAAGACAGAATGAGGTATTCTCAACTCTATGCTCTTGTGCGTTTTTTCATACCTCTACAAAATTTACTTTATTGATGTTATTTTTACATATATCTTTGTAAATAAACTAAGAACTCGTGGAGTTAAAGTCCCTGTATTTGCTTTTGTGTTTCATGCACCCCAGCTCTTGGAGCCTTTATTAAACAGCTAGTGCTAAAATGATGTTGCACTGCATAATAGACCACTTCAGAACTTAATGGTTTTAATAATAAATATGTTTTATCGTGCATCTGTGGATCAGCTAGAAGGGTGCTGCTTCAGTCTACAGGTCTGGGCATCTCTGTATTATATCCACATTCTTTTCATTTCTTTTTAATTTTTACACTTTTCCATGTTTGAGATGACCTATAACATTGTGTAAATTTAATGTGCACTGTGTATTGACTGATGCACTTAAATATTACAAAATGATTATCACCATAGTATTAGTGAGTATCACATCACATAATTACCATTTATATTTTTGTGCTGAGGACATGTAAAATCCATTCTCTCAGCAACTTTTAAATATATAATACAGTATTATTAATTATAATCAATATGCTGTACATCAGATCCCCAAAACTTATTTATTTTATAACTGAAAGTTTGTACTCTTTGATAGATATCTCCTCATTTCCCCAAACCTCAGACCCTGATAACCACTGTTCTAGCCTCTACTTCTATGCATCTGGCTTTTTAAGATTCCACAAATAAATGAGATAATACAGTATTTGTCTTTCTTTGTTTGATTCATCTTATTTAGCATAATACCCTCAAATTCCTTCCATATTGTCCTAAATGAAAGGATGACTTTCTTTCTTACAGCTGAATGATGTTCCAGTATGTAAGTAATATATCTATATGTATCTCTATCTCTGTCTCTATGCCTATGACTACATCTATATCTATATCACCTATACCTATCTATATCTCTATTACATACATTCACATGAGATCTGTCCAGAAAAAGTCCAGACATTGTTAATAGGATGGTTTATATAACATCAATGTAATCAGGCAGCCAAGGAGAGTGACTGGAATGTGCATGCATAAACATTGATGACTTCACTGTACTAGTCAATGGGAGTGGCAGACACTGTTAAATGAGCATGTGTACTGTGTGACCATCACATTAAAAATAACTGAGTGAGTACAGCAATGAATCTGCATCAAATTTTGCATTAAGCTTGAACGTTTCCCCACAGAAACTGTTTGGATGATTCAGAAGGCTTTCAAGGACAATGACATGAGTGCAGCACAAATAAAAAGTGTGGCACAAATGCTTCAAAGATGGTCAAGCATCTGTTGAAAATGATCCATGCTCTGGAAGGCCTCAACAAGCAGAACACCTGAGAATGTTGAATGTGTATAGGCTGCAATCAACAAAGACTGACCACTGACAGTGCAAGAACTGGAAGCTGATCTAGTGGTTCCAAAACCTATCTCGTGTCCAAAATTTTGACAAAGGATCTTAGCATGAAATGTGCCATGGCAAAATTTGTTCTCTCGCTTGTGCTACCAGAGCAGAAGGAACATTGTGCTGCAGTTGCTAATGACTTGATTTAAACTGCTATCAATGAACCATATTTCCTCAAGAAGGTCTTAACCAGAGATGAAGAGTAGTCTATAGCTATGATCAGGACATAAAGGCCCAGTTGTCCCAATGGAAGTTGCCTAGTTTTCCATGCCCAAAGAAAGGACGGCAAAGTTGCAGCAAGATCAAGACCATGTTAAGTGTGTTTTTTGTTTGGGAAGGTGTCCATGATGAATACACCCCTGCAGGCCAAGCAATTAATAAGGAGTACTACCTCAGTGTCTTCTTCAGCTGAGAGATGCAATACAAGGAAAAATGCCACAACTATGGGCAACTGATGATTGGCAGCTTCATCATAGCAATGCTCCTGCTCATGCATCATGTCTCATGCAGAGTTTTTTGGTGAAACATCAAACTACCCAGGTAACTCGGCCCCCCTACAGCCCAAATTTGGTGCCCTGTGACTTCTAGCTTTTCGCAAAACTTAAAGCGCCTTTGAAAGGGAAGAGATTTCAGACTATAGATGAGATTCAGCAAAATACAACAGGGCAGCTTATGGCAATTCCAACAAAGGATTTTCCATAGTGTTTTGAAAAGTGGAGGAGACACTGGGAGAACTGTGTGAGGTTCCAAGATGCCTACTCTGAAGGAGACTGAGGCATCATTGTTCTATGTGCAATGTTGCTTGTTTCTTGTATCTTCTTTAATAAATGTCTCTATTTTTCATAGTACATGGCTGGGTACTTTCTGGACAGGCTTCATGTATATACCATGGTATATTTCCATATACCATATGGAACCAAAGAGTCTGAGACTCTTTGGATAGAAAAACAATGGTTATTCTGTTCATGGCAATGACAGAATGTGTACTATTCAAGGGCCTACATAGGTTATGAACACTATATCATGTTGTTCAAAATCAGACACAGGACCAATTCCAAAGTCAAGAAGCATAAAAATATACTTCTTTCACCATGAGGCCATGAAAAGGTTGATGAAGTATAATGTACCATAATAGCATGAAGAATAGAGACTACAAATCTAATCTACTATAGTACTTGACAATATGTTTGCTGTTGAATTTTGTTGAATGAATGCATATGAATGATTAAATTTCAAAATTACAGGTGATTCAACAAGAATATAATGTAATAAGTTTGGAAAGATCAGGGCAAAGTGCTAATTTGAGCAATAAATTCTGCTACTATCTGAGGCTGTTCACTGACTAGTAACATAGAAGCTAAATGACATGACCCAGTCATGCCCAATGGCACCACGAGGCCCCCAAAACTGGTGTCTGTAGTGATTCATTCCTTAGTCTAGACCTAAGCTAAGGTGTAAAAGCAGCTTTTTGCATATCCTGAGAGCAACATTTATAAGGGAGAAAAGGAAAGAAGTAATTTCTCTTTCCTGTATAAATCCCTGACACAGAATATAGGAGTGATGCCTTTCTATTATCATTGTTTTCTTTAGTTTCCAGAGAGACTTCCTTTCCCCCTAACACCCTCCTCACCCCAAGAAAAATTCTCACTGGGA
The DNA here is from genome assembly GCF_004126475.2 of Phyllostomus discolor. Lineage (NCBI taxonomy): Eukaryota > Metazoa > Chordata > Mammalia > Chiroptera > Phyllostomidae > Phyllostomus > Phyllostomus discolor. The sequence goes on from NC_040903.2 coordinate 86,047,480, forward strand.
TTAGTAAGCAAGAAATAATTCTTCTCTTTACTAAAGAAAATCTGATACCTATCTTAAACAAACCCATAATTCTTTTCATTCTCAAATGGTTGTGAAGATTGCAGGTCAGTAAACAAACTGAGTCTGGATGGACAGAAAACCTCAGACAAAGGAGAGCATGTTAATAAGGCAAAATGGTCATTTAACACTTTAATATTTTACATGTTTCTAGAAATACCAGGGGAACTTCGGAAGCAAAGAGTCGTATCACAGACATGTGAGGGTTAAAGTCTTATGTGAGCTTTTCAGAAAGCCAGTGTTCCAAGAGAAAGAGAGCAGAAGGAGCAAAGAGATTTGAGAATTCAGGCAGAGTTAATCAGGAGGGAGCAGGCCAGGAAATCAGCTACCAGAGGAATCTGGATCAAAGGCAGAGGAGCAGAGCGAAGGCAGAATACAAAGCTCCCGACGCGCTCCCAGGCATTCTGCGGAGCTGGTGTGGGGAGGCAGGTGACAGAGCAGGAGCAGCTTCCTTCGGCCAGAAGCCAAAGGAGGGTCATTTAGGAAAAAAACCCTGTTTTTCCAGAGAATAAAAGGAGGCCAGAGGCCTTGACTCGGCCTGTGCAGAGAGGTTTCTGAGTGTCTGTAGTTCAGAGAAGAGACAGACCACAGGGAAGGCTAGGATGCGGTGTGCCCAACTTAAAACCTCTGTCAGTCTGAGTGACCAGAGACGAGCTGGCAATTTCTTTTTCTTCATATTTTTTTCAATTGTTCAAGTACAGTTTTCTACCTTTTCCTCCCACGCCAGCCCAACTCCCCAGCCCTCCCCACCTCCCTCTCACCTCCACCCCCATCTGTTATTGTCTGTGTGTCCTTTATAATTGCTCCTGCAAACCCTTCACCCTTTTCCCCTGAAATTCCCTCCCCTCTCCCTTCTGGTCACCATCACCATGCTCTCAATTTCAGTGTCTTTGGTTGTATTTTGTTTGCTTGTTTTGTTGATTAGGTTCCTGTTAAAGGTGAAATCATATGGTATTTGTCTTTCACAGCCTGGCTTATTTCACTTAGCATAATGCTTTTCAGTTCCATCCATGCTGTCACAAAGGGTAAAAGCTCCTTCATTCTTTCTGCTGCATAGAATGCCATTGTGTAAATGTACCATAGCTTTTTGATTCATTCATTTACTGGTGGGCACCTAGGTTGCTTCAAACAAGTGTTGGAGAGGTTATGGAGAAAAGGTAACTCCAGTGCACCGTTGGTGGGAATGCAGACTGATGCAGCCACTGTGGAAAACAGTATGGAATTTCCTCAGAAAACTAAAAATGGATCTGCCTTTTGACCCAGAAATTCCACTGCTAGGATTATACCCTAAGAACCCTGAAACACCAATCCAAAAGAGACTATGCACTCCAATGTTCATAGCAGCACGATTTACAATAACCAAGTGCTGGTGATTTTTTTTCTTCCCTGAGTATGTCATTTGTATGTCAATATACACTGATATTCTTCAAAGTCATGACAAAGTGGAAAATGTAAATCCAGCAAAGAAAAAATGAGAGAAGATAATAGGCACCCCAAACATAAGTTTCCTTCTCTTTCTTCCTACCTTCTTTCTTCCTTTCTCATTTGGTAATTAAAAAAAAATAGCCATAGTACTACTTTACTTTCCCTTCGGACTTTGTGAAAAGTAATTTATAAATTATTGCAAAGCACTTGGAAAGGGTAAAGCACTTAATAACATTCCAAACCAGGCCAGGCACGGTAAATTTGCTCAGTGTTGTGGGAAATTTCTTCAGGTTTTCAAGTCCCAGTGAGAATGTGAAAGCCCGGTGCTTTTCCCTTTATGTGAACTTCAAGTTAGCATGTGCATAAATAAGTAAAGTAAGGCTATTTGACTTTTTCCAGACAGAGGAATAGGAATTTCACCTACCTACATTTTATACCCTTATTGCACATCTCTCTCAGCCTCTATTTTTAAGTGTTTACTCTCAGTGGGAAAATAAAAACAAAAACAATAAAAAGTAAAAGGCAAAACTGCCTAAACAAACCTGTATATTAAATCTACTTATCTTTACTTGTATTCATTTGTCCCAACAAACAAAAACAAAAAGGCAGAAAGAATGGGTAAGGATCAAATAATTAGTATCCACATTTCTAGTGCTGTTTCATGCACTGTGGAGCTGAATCAAGAGTAGAGCAAGACTCTTGTCTTCACAGAGCTTACAGCTCAGTGGTAAAGAAAATAAACATGTGTGATAAAATGAAAAAATACAAGAACATATGGTTTCCACTGACGTGTGTGTGTGTAAGCAAAACTCTGACATAAGACAGTTATACATATAATTGTCAGTTATAGTAGCATAGAATAAAAGGCAAGGGACTCTTATATCAGAAAATTCTTTCCAAATCCATTTCAACCACAATATTTGAAACACCAATAGCCTAGATTATAGAGATGGGGTTATGTGTGTTAGGTAACAATTTAAGTGGGAACACCATGGCAAAACAAAAATTGATGAGATTTCATAAATGACCCAGTTATCTCTCATGGTGACCAGGCTTCATGTTTATGAGGTTTTTCCACATCAATACTAAGGAAGATCTAAAGAAAATTTTTTATTTGCTTTGCCAGATTTCTTAAAATGCCAGTTGAGAAACTGTGTTGACTTAAAGAAATTTAAAGTAGGCATTCCTCCTTACCTAAAATTTGTCAACTGCCCCAATATATGGAGACATACAGTGAATAGTAAATCATAGAAATGAAGCTTAAAATAATTTTCAGTCCAGTCTTCTGCCTTTCCAGCCTTTATTGCCTCATTCATTGGCCCCGCCCCACCTGTTTTCTCTGGCTCAGACAAATGCCATCTTCCATCAGCGTCCTCCAGACTTGCACATCTTTCTGTCTGTTCCTTGCCTTTTTGCTTATGCAGGTCTTAGACCTGGAACGCTCTCTCCTCCCAGCCACAACTGAATGCCACAAGGTGTTCTTCAAAGACCAGCCCCAATAACGCCTCTCTATGAATCCCTTTCTGATACCTTCTTATCACCTGTTCTCCTGGACAGAAGCACACATTGATATGTGTGCTTCTCTGGGGTCCTCCAGAACTTTGAACATATTTCTATTGTTACTTTCCAGATTGCTGTAGCCCTATACAAGTAGTTATGTCCACAGTTGTGCCTACTAGGCTTGAATTCTTTCAGGGCAGGCACCTAGTATTTTCAGACCTATGTTTCCAAGCATAGTATGGTGGCAATGAGCTGGAATTTAATAAACAGTAAAGGACTGAAAAGTAAAGAATGTATTTTAAAATGAGGGATCATAGTCTAGAGAAGAAAAAAGAGAGACAGGTCATCTCAGGTTAGTATTTGTACCAGTATGGAAATTTACGTTCTATTTTAATCATTCTTCTTTGAAACTTTAAGTAAAAAAAAATTAAAAAAAATATTTCTAGGTCATAAAAGTGGCAGAGTGGCTGTGACTGCTCTGATGTTTTCTGCAAGAGATTTTGTAGGAATATACCTGTAACAATATGGAAGAAAAGACATGGGAAGATGATTTTCCATTAAGTGCATGATAAAATATAAATGTGTATAATAAATATCAATGAATATTTACACATGGAAAATAAAAGCACAAAACCAATTTCAACCAAAATTTGCTTCACCATTTAAACTACAAATTAGTTTTCATTTACTCAGGAGCCATTTGGATTATTTATTCCATAGATCTTTGGCTTCTTCTCTTATGCCTCCTGCTGCTCGGATTTTGATGATTCCGCTGTTTCTTATGTATCAGAGTATGTGATGCTAGAAAAAAATTGACATTTGAAATTTATAAATGATGACTTTTACTTTTTTCCCCAAAGTTATTTGATCTGAACAAATATTTGGGAATTTAAACTTATTGATTAAATGTGATGTCCATGGTTTCATCAACTCTTGGCAATAGTTATAAGTTAAGTAATATTTAAGATCTGTTTACTTCTGGAACTTTAAAGTTGAGCATTTTACATTTCATATTGAATGTAGACTCAGGTATACTGAATAATGTGTCTCTTGTTTTTATTTTTAAGTATTAAAAATATTTCAAATTTATTGAAATACCCCGTTGGTCTGGTGGGATACTTTATTCCTAGTAGCAGTAACCTTGGAGGGTTCACCGAGGTTCTGGCAAACTTCTAGGATCATATACAATGATTACACATCAGGATTTTATAGGCAGTCTTCTAATCTTATATCTGTTTATCATGCTGACATCCATTTTCCCTGCTGACACGGGCCATTGAGTTCCAGCTTCTACGGCTTCTGTGCCATGCTTGGGGAACAGGAATCTTAATAGAGACTACAGAACCCCAACCACCAGAAACTATTTCCCCCTGGGCCTTGCTGTCTACCAGGATGCAGCCAGGAAGCCCCCCAGGCCCTAACTGGTCCTGGCCCACAGATCTCTTTTGTCCAATTCTCCTCCCAACATAGGAATCCTTTTTGAATTTGACAGAATTCTTTCTACGTGTCTCACAGACATTACCTCTGCCCATAACTCCCTTTCCCTCCTGAGCCTTAGTTTTGGAAACAAAGGCCAAGAATTGTTTTGCAGAAAGCTGTTTTGGTGCTCTTTGTTCTGCCACATTCCTCACTGCAATGAGCAGTGTCTCACCTATTTGGATTAGGAAAAAAAAGATGAAAATAGAGGAAAAACTTGTATCTCAAGTCACTATCCAACTACAATAAATAAATGAGTTGCTAAATGGAAAAATAAACTTATCCGGTTCTCAGAATCACTAATCATCAATTGTAGACTCCACCATAACCTGTATTTCCCTGAAAATGTAACAATTAGACTTTTGTTAAAAATGAAGAAATCAAGAAACTGAAATTGTATCAATTTCATTACTTACATTTTTAAAAAATACAACCAATGATTTGTGAAATTATATTAGTATATAAATATAATTTGTTAATTAATATTTCCACTAATAGTTAATTGGAAAGTTCTTGCTTTGCAAGATTTTATATTACTTTTCACTCCCTAAGGTGACATATATCTCTCATATGGGCATGTTTTTGGCCAAAAGTATGATTCTTGCCTTGGCAAATAAAGAGTTATGAACCCAATGATTAATTTTTCATTAAAATTGCTCCCCTCTGTCAGCCACATCAGGCTTTGAAGGAAGTTTATTTTTCTTAATTTTATTAGGGTTACATTGGTTAATAAGATCATATAAGTTTCAAGTGCACAATTCTATAATAAATCATCCATATGTTGCATTGTGTGTTCAGCACCCAAAGTTGTCTTCTTCCATCACCATATTTGACCCCTTTTATCCTCTTCTACCTCATCTTCTACCCCCCATCCCTCTTCTGGTTATCTACCTGAACAATTTGAAAACATTCATGCATAAAGATACATGTACCCTTATGTTCAGCATAGTGTTATTTACAGTGGCCAGGCATGGAAACAATAAAAATTTCCTTCAGTAGATGACTGGATAAAGAAGATGTGGTATGTATATACTACTCAGCCATAAAAAAAAATGAAATACTGCCATCTGTGATAACATGGATAGATCTTTAGAGCATCATGCTATGGGAAATAAGTCAGATGTATTACAAAAAAAACAAGAACAAAATGACTTCGCTCATGTGGGATATAGAACATAAAGTTATTTTTTAAAGAAACATAACACATCAGAATTTTGATACCTGAAAGAAAGATTATAATGAAAGTATCTGCCTTAAGATGAACTCAGAGAAGCAGAAAATTTCTCATCATTTTATAGGTAAAAAAAATAAGCATGGAGAAGGTTAAATAATACATTTTTGAATTATATAACTATTTGATGGGAGAAGAGGGAAAAATCTTATTTATTAATATTATTAACATTTTAAGTTTTATAAAACACTTTCATGTGCTGTGTATTTTCCATTTAAACTTCATAATTCTCTAAGTTGTTCCTTATTTTAACCTCATTACATATGTAAAGAAGCTGAAAGTCAGTGATTAAAAAAGAAGCTAAAACCCACATAACTAGAAAAGGGCAATAAAGGTCTCTAATTTCAAATTCTGTGTTATATACAGTAAACTGCAAGGATTTTTACAAATTATAGATTTTTACTAGATTATGGTATTGTCCATTCAAACAGTACTATATAAAATAAGAATTAACTGGTAGAGATGATACTTCATCTTCTACCACATCTGCCCACACACACATCCTCCTTCATGAGGGCACATGGGATAGATACATGGCGTGCTCACACATGGCCCAGGATTATGTATAACTACCAGTTGGTTCTACTCCAACTTTATTTTTTTCTGTTCCCATTAAGTAAATACCCTAAGTTAGCTAAACCACAGGATTAAAGGTAAAGTTTTCTAGATTCCCAGTCTGCCCAAGCCTTCTGACACTGACTGCAAGGAGTTAGGGTTCAGCTGCAAAGTTGGAGGGAAGATTCCATGCAACCCTCAGCATTGACATCAATGGCAAGTCCAGGGGTTTCACAAATCTCTCAGGTCTGACAATTCACTTGAAAGACCTACAGAACTCACTCACTGAAAACTAGTATTTTCAGTTATGGTTTATTATAGGAAAAGATACAAAGGAGAAAGTTAGGATCCCAAATGAGGAGCTTTCATTGCCCTCTGGTTGTGTTATCCTACTGGCATTGATGCATGATAACATGTAAGGAGTATTGTCAACCTGGAAAGCTCACCCAAGCTTCAGTGCCAGAGTATTTACTTGTGCACGATTGTTTGATTGATTGCCCATGAAGTGAGCTCTGCCTTCAAACACCTGCAAGTTTCCAGGGGTTGGGGTGATATCATTTGACTAAAGGGGCCTACCAAGAGTCACAAGTCACTTTGTTAGCATAGTCTGCTAGATATGATCACAGGGGTCCATTTTAAATAACAAAAACACACCTATCACTCAGAGAGTTCCAAGAATTGAAAGGTTACTTCCTAGGAGTCAGGGACAAGGCCAAAGTCTTGATTACACAAAAAGTATCAGAATGGAATGAGGTACTGACATTATTTGAGGGAGAGCTTTGAATCCTCTCTAATTTATTTCCATAAGTGAAGCAGTCACAAAACCCAGCGTGTAAATATTAATAGTAACAAGTTACATCACACCTCACAGACGACTGCCACCCAGCGTATGTGTGTCTCTGCAGCACAGTGAGAGCTACCACTCCAGTCGCTCAGGAGCATGATGTACTCGCTTTCCTCGGCAGCCATGATCACACTGAAATCTCTTCATTGAAGGCTTTCTCCACATGACACTCTACATAAGAAAAACTCTTATTCTTGCGTTCTTTAAGATGAGGTTCAATTGTCAACTTCCTTCTGAGGCCCTTCTTAGACAGATTGTCTTCTATGAGTGGGTGATGCAACATTGGCAAAGCACGGGCCTCTTCTGAGAGGCAGTCAGCCCAATTTCCCCTTGCAGGCTGTGAAAATGTGAGGGTAAGTACCATTTCTTACTAATTGTTGTATCTTTGGTCTCTGGTCCAGTGACTATACTCAGCCAATATTAACTTGACCTATATTAATAAGCAGTCCTAATGTGATCGGCTATTAAATAACCATATAGATTCTTGAAGTGCAGAGTGACATGAAGAAAATGGAGTTTAGGGAAATTCACCTGACTATGCAAATGAACTAGAGGAAAATGGTCCGAAGGGAAGGTCAACAAACCAGGAGGCTCTTGCAGAATATGGGATAGTAGTCTTGACCAGTGACATTGGGAAGGAAGACTTCTACCTGACCTATACATATTGACCAAGCTAATTTAGTAAATCAGTAAATGCAAGCTAATCATTGGCCAAAGTCTGCCCCCCTCCCCCTGTGTGGGACATAGATTCAGGATGTGGTAGTTCCATTTGACCAAACAATATTCCTGAATAAAGGCATGTCTGTGAGTTGCTATTAGCCAACATTCACAGCAGCTATCAGACTAACCATACCTGGGATTGGAGCAGTGACTGGGTAAAAAGGTGGGACACTAACAGTAATTACTACTATCTACCTCTTGTAACATTCAAATATACTTTTTTTCATATAAATTTACTCAATTCAGGCACAGCCTCTTGAGATTTACTAGTTAGTCACAATTTCTGGGAAAATTTATAAGAAGAATTAGTAAAAAGAAAAACAACTACAATTCTCATTTACCACTAGAACTGAGTAGAAGACTAGTACTTGTCATCTTCCTCATCTCACTCACCAAGGCAGCTTGTCTGTTAGGTTGATCCAGGCCCTTGACCCTGAGGGGTCTGGGTTCTGGTCACTTTCTCAAATTATAATTAGACGTGTGCATCAACAGATGCTTTCCAGGGCATGACCTGAGTGCCAAATATATTCCTTCTTGTCCCTATTATATAACATCAGTCCTACTTCCTCATGATGATCAGGATCTATTATGCCTACTAGAGATTTCTTTTCTATTTTCTTGCTGAACTGCCAAAAGGAACCCAAAGTGTTAAGATGGTATATGCAACATAAAGTTTAGTGGGATTCTTACTGAGAATTTTTGTGGGAGCCCTTTTACCCTTTGAATGGCAATATCTAGACCTACCCAGCATCAAGATGGAGAGACTGGAAGCAAAAATTCCCTAAGTAGGTTAGTGAAATTAATGCTTAGCAGGGCCACTTATACTTCCACTCCTTGTTTCCTGAACCTATATATTATATTTGTCATATATTTATTGAGCATATGGTATCACATAATGACCATTGGTTTAAAGTATATGCCACACCTTGAAGAATGCTGCCTCGTCTTTGAGTTACTTCCAAGCTGTGCCACAGATGAGTCTTCAGGAGACCATCCAACACTTTGTTGGAATGGTAGCTTCTGAATGTTGCATTTAGGGTCAGTGGATTTCATGATAATGTGCCTATTTCTATACTTTCTTTGACATAAAATAAGTCCTTCAGTTTAAGGCAGTGTTTTGAAAACTCCCATGTCAATTGCTCACAGATACCGAGTCCTTGGAGGGTGCTGGCTTTGTTACTCTAGACAGGAAGAAAAACACTTAAATACATGTCAGTCAAAGTCATGATTGATCATTGCCTTTGCTAGGATTTAAAGAGCCACTTTAGGATTTAATGTAGTCAACTTGCCACTAGATTTTTGGTTGGTACCATATAGAGAATCCAGCATTGAATTCTTTATTGGCAGGTTGAACATTTATGGGCAGCAGTGGCTAAATCAGCTTTCATGACAAGAAACCTTTTCTCTTGAGTCCATGTGTAGTTTTCACCTCTTTCGCCATGCTTACTCCATTCATATGTCCATTGAATGGGCACTGAGATGGTCAAGGAGAGAGGCTGGTTGACATCTACTGGCCAAATCACCCTGTGGCTCAGTTATTTCATCTCTCTTCTTCACTGGATGTCTTTTACAAACATTAATGTGTGGCACAAACATCCTAACATGTTTTACTCTTAAACATAATTTTGGCCAATTATTTATTTTTTTGAATTGTCTTTTCCTGACCAGCAGGCTAAATCATTCACCCCTCATGGCACTAACCAGGAACTAAGTCATTCACTACTGCCTATGAGACTGTAAACTTGGGAAAATTTTCTGTTCACTCAAAGTAGATAAACATATGTATAGCCCAAAGATTTGCCTTGGGGGGTATTCCCCCATCACTGCCATTTGGGGTTATTCTTCAATAGGGTCTATAGTGCAATAGTAATCTACTTTCTGCTTGTATCCTCGCATCATGCCATTCATGAACCAAGCTCAGGTTTTCCCCTGTGTGTGGTTACCTCAGTAAATTATGCTAGGTCCTTTCCAGGAAGACAAAGAAAACACTTTTGAATATATTCTGTAGTGTTTCAGGATCCTTTTTCATGAAGATCTTGCTTCTCCTTTGGTTGACAGGATTCTGGTCTTAGAACTAACATAAATCCAGAAACTGGGTAAGGATCCGTGACCTTCTTTCTACCAGGCAGTTGATCTCAGGCTTCTCATTCACTCTTGATCTCCTTTAAGTATATATTAAGCAGTTCTCTTATTGGGCTCATCTTTCTTGCCTCTAGAAATATCATACTCTATGAACCACCTCAGTAGATTTCAAAAGTATGCATCCCCATACCCCTACATCCTACTCCTATTCTGGGTACTGTCCTTTTGACCTGGCCTTCCTTTAAAATAATTCTATTCACTTTGCTTCCTAAATTAAGTGCTGCCATCTAGTCTCTGTTATTCTGAGGCTTATCATCCCTGGGTACTAGGGAGGCCAGTTTTGCAACAGCATCTCCTACCATTAGTCCTAGCCTCCAAAAGATGATCACCATTGACTTTTCAATGTGCTAATGCCCCTCATCACTAGCATGTTCTTTATCACCCTAGTAAAATTATTTTCTCACATGAGTGATGAATTTGGTGGCTGGTAAAAACTGGTTATTTAAGAAATTAGATTGCATTTATTCAGCACTTTTCCAGAAAGGGAGGGAAAGAGAGAGACCTTGTACATTCCACTTATTAGAAATGCTCTCTCTGTGGTTGGAAAGGAATAATTCATGAGGCTTTTTCCATGACTTGAGGAAAAAACTGTATAATAATATATAATTTTATTTTCTATTCTAAGTTTAGAGAGCATCATTCTGATTATTCATTTAGTTTCCAGATACCTTGATAATGAAAGCCAGTGACCAGAATAGCAGGCATGTGGTTCTATTTTCTGAAACTCCTTGGTGACCTGATGAATTCAGATTTCTGGGCCTGAAAAACATTGAGCCAGCAGCAACAGGAAGCTATTCATTCAATGTAAGATAGAACTGAGTTCTCCATTCCCACGTGATTAGGCAAAAGCAAAGAACCATTTGATATGGGTATTGTAAAGTAGAGTTTTGCTCAGGATTCAAGGACATGATGCCTTATCAGTAGTGTTTGTCTTACTTCTGGGGCCTATGATGTTTGACAGGATTAATTTTAGAGCTGCCATAATTGCAGCTAGTCTTTGTAAAATTGTGTGCAATGGCTACATATTGATATTTTGTCTTGTGTTGCTAAACATCCCAGTTCCTCTGAAACCTCCCACCAAGGATTCCTGAAGTTCAGATTTGACACCCCAGCAGCCTCCTAAGATGTTGCATGTGCACTGTCTGTGAGTTAGTCTAAACCTAAGAGACTTCCAACTATGAGGGTCTGGAGTGCAGATGCTCTCCCAGCACTGAAGGGGGGCTTCTTGCACTGATTTCTGTTGGGAAGAATCTGTGCAAAATTGTAAAAGATGGCTGTAAAACTGAATATTTATTTGCTATGTGGATGCAAGCAGGTGGACAACATAAATACATTGAGCACATACTGAAATTACACATCAAGAAATATAGCAGCTCTTGGTGGCAGAGAAGCAATTGCAGAAAGGCTAGGACACAGTTAGCAGATGCAAAAGTATCGGTGAGTGAAGAGGCATTTGCTAAGAGCAGGGGTGCTAGAGTCAGACAAGCCTTGGTTCCACCCCAGATCCACCAGTAGCTTTGAAAATTTAGGTGACATGACTAACAACTTCATCTATACCCTCATTTTTTTAAAGGTTTCATCTTTTTAAAAAATATAATTTATTTATTTATTTATTTATTTATTGAGAAGGAAAGGGAAGGAGAAAGAGAGGGAGAGAAATATCAGTGTGTGGTTGCCCCTCACATGTCCCCAACTGGTGACCTGGCCTGCAACCCAGGCATGTGCCCTGACTGGGAATCAAACCAGCAACCCTTTGGTTTGCAGGCCCATGCTCAATGCACTGAGCTATGCCAGCCAGGGCCTGCATCCTCATTTGTTAAGGAGCAAAACATACTTAATGTGTTGATGTGATGATTAAATTGAATCATGTAAACCTAAGCTTCAACACAGTGCCTAAACACTTAGAGCAATAACTATAGTTTCAACAGTGCCATTATTATTATTAACAATAATAGCTTTATTATTATTATAATAGCTTTATTAAAAGCTAAATAGTTACAAAGTCTTGCAAATACCAGTCACATCTAAATGTCGGGGTCTGATTGCACTCTTTTTTGTGTGAATATCAGTAAGTAATCTATTAGGTTTATTGTTGTTATTTACAATCTAAATGGTCTGCTTATAGACCTACCCCACTCTAGCACTTTTACTTTAAAATAGGAAATATTATATATAAACATAATATTTATTTATTGCAGTCATTAGTAATACAGGTTTCTGTGGTATATCTAGCTATATGAAATATACATATATATGCTAAATGACATATGATGTGATGTATTATATATGATATCATATACATATCAAATCATATGGAACATACATGTATGGTTCACCTATATAGAAAAATAAAAATATTAATATTGTATATACCACAGAAATATATATTGTTAAATTTGTAAAAATAATGACCTTTATTGATGAGATCTCTGGCTGCCCTTGGCCCACAGAGGTATTTGCAATGTCTACAACATAGAATATGGCAGGACATGCAAAACCATAATCTGAGGCCAAGTCCCTATCTCAAAAGAGGGATAGAAACAGACCTGTCTCTGTAAACCATGGATTTCTCTACAGCTCTTTTTTCTGATGGTCATGTAGCATTTACTTAAATTCCAGTAAAAACAGGAAGGTCCAGACTTCATAGAGTAGTTATTTCATTCTTTGATAATTTACTTCCTGGAAGGTTTCTTGCCACGTTGAAATATGTAAGCCCCAACTCCCTCCGTCCTCCTGCATTTCACTTTGCAGTCCTGCCTTCTGTTGTGGCAACTCTGAAAAACTGTTCCTTCTTCCACTCATCCAGTGGATATTCTGCCCAATATTTGAACCCTTCCATTATTTAGAGACCTCACTGATTGGTGAGTCTTGCGGAATGGGGAGGCCAAGGCAGGAACATTTATTTTCAGTCTCCTTTAGCTCCACCTTAAATCTGGTGCTAGTGATCTAAGGAAAGATGGACCACAGACAAAGCACTGTAGCATCGATCAAAGGCCAGAGAGCTTGCAGAGCTGAGTTTCTAGGGTCAGCAGTGCCTCAGAGCAGCAGTGATGTCCAGGGTTTAGAGCCGAGGTGATAGTAGTTCAAGCCCTGAGGTCATATGTGCAGTGGGTGGCAACAGTGGACATTCGCTTGAATTGGTTCTGTGGGATGATTTTGGATAGACTCTGGCTGCAGCTAAACCTTTCTTGTCCCTGCCCATTTTCCACACCTGGTTCTCGAGCCTTATGTTTGATACTGTGAGCTCCTTTATAACTGACTTTTCTGCTTAAACCATTTGAAGTCCATTTCTGTTGCTTTCAACTAGCATCCCTAGCTGATACAACATGATCGCCATTCAAATAGAGATAGCTATTGTGACTTCTATAGTTCACTATTCACTCTTCTCCAGAGACAGAGGCAATTAACATGTAATAAAATTAGCTTAAGGGTCTCAGAAAAGTTTGTTACTGTTGAATAATGTTAAAAGGTCTAGTTAATTTTTATATAAACTTAAACCTGTTGTTGTTTACTAGATCTATTTATTTATGTAGTCTGGAAAATTATATGAAATATACATGTAACATGAGTGGAAAGTTGTGCCTAAATATCAAATCTGCTTGTTAAGAGAATATATCAGAAGGCAAAATAAAAGCTGACTTTTTTTAATTTTTAAAGTTAAAGATATGTTTATTTTATGACAGAACAATACTTATTTATTGTAGTAATATTAGAAATTACAGACAAAGCAAAAGAAGTCCACTACTTCATCAAGTAGAGATAATTGTTACTAATCCATGCTTTATCGCTTAAATGTTTTCTTATTTTATTCCTTGCTTAAAAAAGATGAATTGCTATACATACTATTTTATAGTTTGCCTCTTCCATTTTAACAGAGTATTGTAAATGTCTTCTCATATTAATAAATGTTATCTAATGGTACCCTCAACCTTGTTTTCAAGATCATTTGTTAATTCTGAACCCATCTTCCAGGATGAGCCTATCTAAGAGAACTGACTCATTCCGTCAAATGAAGACCTAGATCTGGAGCAAGAAAAAGTGCCACCTTTCCTACAACTTACTTTAGTGTCTTCCTTGAGCTTTCTCTTTGCTAGAGCCTTTCTGAGACTGGATAAATATGAAAACTTAACTTCCAATGTTGTGCTATATTTTTAATGACTTAAGACATTATCTAATAATATGACAGAGTCCCATAGTTTGGAAAATTTGATTTAACTTTTTTAATTTGGGTTTTACAAAATTAATCCCATAGAGCCTTACAAAGTACTCATAGGTATTTTATCAATTGATACAGTATGTGCTATACATGTTTAACTATACTACATTAGAAGCATATGTTTTGATTAATTTCAGAGCCCTTCTTATAATACCTACTAAAAATTAAAACAAGGTTTAAAATAGTATAGAACTAGTCAAAATTATCTTTGTGTGTGGGGAGGAGGGTATCAATGGATTTTAAAATCAACTTATCAGTGTTTGTCCACATTAATGTGCTTAATCTCAACTATGAACTTTTTTTTTACCTCTTCCAGACTGTTCTTACCTATTTTTAATAATATGGTTTTGAGTTTTTTAAAAATATTATTCTTTGAATTCTCAGAAATGTCTGTAAATTATATAGAAATTTTTATAAACACAATTGATATTTAGAACTGTAAGTTGAAACATATATATATATAGGTATATACACAAATGCTAAAAGTTGTGGGAAATTTATCAAATTGCTTTTGAAATAGTTTTAAAGAATATTTTATTTAATTACATTTAGGCTTAGAACAAATTATTTTTGGTAATGTACGTATATCTAATATCTGGAGTTACTGTTGTTGAGAAAATTAGAACAAAGTATGTCCAGTAGCTATAGAAAGAATATATAAATTAACTTTGGAAGACATATTAGAATGGCCAACATTTGTGCTGCCTGATGGAAAGCCGTATTTTGAAAAAACCAACATGTGAATTCAAAAGCATCATACTGGGTGTTGCTGTATTAGCAGAGTGATATCCAGGGCTGCAAACAAGGGAATATATAAAAGAGATGTTGACAGTAAATGAAGAATTCTCCCTCATAATAAAACCTTTCTTTCAGAAACCATGTCAACATCTCAAATAAAGGGTGCACCACAAATAACCCTTTATGAGCTGGTGATCTATACAAATCATAAGCATGTAATTCTGTAATGTAACAATATCACACTAAAGCACACCATATGACATTTTAGGTGGAATGTTCAAATTGCTGTCCATCTCATGTGAGACATTCATATCCCCTACCAACAACACTCATGTTGCATTACTTCTGTCAGACCCTGTAGCTTCAAGTAGTTTGGCTTTAGGCTTCTGTTCCTTTTAGGAGAAACACTTTTTATATTTATCTACACATTGTTTGCAGAAATACAGGGCTCTGTCATATACATCATGGCTTTAAAGTAATTCTCGTCATACAGTACTTAAAGTTATTGGTAAGATTCATCTCTTTCATTTTAGCTATTGTTTGGATGGGTTGTAAGAGGATTCTATTTCTAATTTCTTGACTGACCTAAATTGTTTCTTAAGTAAGACTTTTACACACATCACTTATATTAGCGTTACCGGAGCTGACAAGTGTTGCACCTTCAAGCTGCACTGCGAGAACCACTGATAGTGTGATGGGACTGTGGCCCTCTCCAAGGCCACAGCTCTTGCTGCCTGCAGGTGTCAGCCTTTGCCTCTCCCTGTGCCTTGTGGATTGGATTGCTGATCCAATGGGTGTCAGGATTCCTGCTGATGGTGTTAAGGAACAAAACAAGGATAACCTCAAAGAATTTGTATGTTGAATCTTCACCAACCGAGTAAGAATCCAGGATCCTCAGAGCCCCAGAGTGGCATCCAGCTTGTTTCTTGGAAAGAGACTGAAGGCTTCAAGCAAACTTTAGCTGGTTGATATCGTGATGGACAGGCTTGCTATAGGTTGCACCCTTAGGAATACAGTGTTTGCACGTGGCCCACACAAATCCAATATATGGCAAAGCTTTGTTTGCCTCATATCCCATTCTACGCACCTTATTGGGGGCAGAGTGGGGAAAAGGGCCCTGTGGAGCACAGGTACAAGTGAGAAAGGAAAAATTTTTAATTTATTTGCCAAAGGTCAGGAAGCAAGCCAAAGGCAGTTCTTGGCCCAGAGCTCCAATTTTCTGAAATCAGCTCAGTGTTCTCAATCATATATATGAATTGATCAGTTAACATCTTTATTCCTTTACTACCTTCTTGAGCATTAAAGTAATATATAGACTCTATTCTCATTTGCAAATAGTCAATTAATCATTTAATGCATATCATTTTCTAAAATTTAGTTCTATTTGATATTACTCTAGCTTTGAAATCAGACAAGGAAACAGAAAAATAACAGGTGGCATGTAAGAATATTTTCAGCAGAGAACTTATGTTCGGACTCAGGTAGATGAAATAATTTGCTTCCTTTACAAACATGAATACCCTACCATCCATAACTAAAATATAAATCTTGGCCAATACTCTCAGGACCCTACTCCAGTATTATGGCCAAAGTAGAACTGGATGTTCAATATTTTTATGTAATACTTATATGGCCTCTGATAAGTTCCATAGCATTCCTTTCCCTGTCCCTACCTCCTTCCAGGCAAATTGGTGTCATTTGCTCATCCACTTTCAAAATGTCTCTTGTTTAGGAATATAATTTGTCTTCCATAATTAGTGATGACTTAATAGCAATAACCCTGGTAAAGTTGGCAGAACAAACACTATGGATAAATAATTAGCGGTGTTTCTGCAAAATTCAGGGTTTGATATACTGTAGTAGAGAAACTGGAGATATATCAGGCCTGGGAGTGGGAGGTAAGAGGGTGGAGGGAATGGGCAAAAGACAGAAAACGACTCATGGACCTGGACAACAGGGTGGTGATTGCTGGGGGCATAAGGGAACTAAATGTTAATGAAAAAAATATAATAAAGATTATATATTTTTAAAAAACAGAGAAAACATTTATAAATATATATGTAAACTTCTGATTAGAAAATGAATTCCCTCAAAAATATGGAAGACTGGAAAAAGGGAGAACTCGGAGGCACTAAATAATAGCTTCCCATTTCAGAGTCCTGCTTGCTGACATTTACCAAGATTGAGGAATGCAAGTGCAGTAACTGTAGACTCAGGTCAAGGTGATGGGCAAAAAGAAAGTTTCAACCAATCAAAACCAGCTTCTTGGCTCTGATTCTGGTAAGAGCTTGGGGTAGGAGCAAAGAGTGCATATTCTGGCCTTGAACCTCAGTGTAGCTTTAGAACGAGGAGTGATTTTTCAGTATTCTCCTCTTATTTGTGGTTTCACTTTCTGTGGATTCAGTTACTTAAATAAAAAATTCTACAAAAAAACAATTCCTAACTTTTCAATCGTGAGCTGTTTGAATATTGTGATGAAGTCTCACACTCTCCAGCCCTATTCCTCTCAGAACGTGAATCATCCCTTTGTTCAGACACCCACCCATTAGTCACCCAACCTTCTCAGTTAACAGATTGACTGATACAGTATCTCAGAGCTTATGTTCAATAACCCTCATGGAAGCCTAATGCTACCTCACAATGCCTGTGTCACTCACCTCACTTCATCTTATTGTGTAGACAAGAAGGGTGGGTACAGTACAATAAGATATTTTGAGAGAGAGACCACATTCACATACCTTTTATTATATTCTATTATGTTGTTATAATTATTCTATTTTGTTATTAGTTACTGTTGTTAATTCTTTACTGTGCCTGATTTATAAATTAAGTTTATGATAGGTGAGTATGTATAGGGAAGAAACAGTATACATAGAGTCTGGTACTATCTGCGATTTCAGGTGTCCACTGGACATTTGGAATCCATCCCCCGCAGACAAAGGGGGACTATTTTATTTCTGCAAGAACGACTTCACTAGTTTCTAATGAAATGGTTTGGTAAGAAAAATTAAAAGGTATTATTTTCACATTGACCTTCATATGATGACCCCCATGGTATTACTCTGGTCCATAGTTTTCACTGTACCTTCTTTATTCCATACAATTATAGCTAGCCCTAGCTAAATGACTTTCCTCTTTTTTTTTTTTTTGCATGAACTATTTATGTTCTTTTTGGGTCCACAAAGCCTAATGTATTCAACCCTGTCAATTTTGCCACCTCTCTTTACCATCCTTATTTTTTGGGTAAGACAGAGAAATTTCACTTCTGAATTATACTCCTCCAGGTCATTAATTAAAAGTTAAACAGAAGTGTATGTGTTTCTGAAGTTTATGGAAATGTTTACTATATCCTTTTTTAAAATCACCTAGCTCTTTACTCACTATGTTCTTTTCCCTGCTTTTGCCCTTTTCAAGAAAAGATAAGAAATTAAGTTGCATAATAAACACAGTTTGGCAGAAAAGAAATATAAAAATATAAAATGAGAGATTGATTAATCTGGTCACGTTGCTTTGCAGTTCACTGTGTTGCCTCTCCTCTAAGCCTTGGTGAACATAACTTCTTTATGTTTACAACACACTTTCTCACTTTGCCTTTGCTTGGTTTACTTCTATTGCTTTGTTCTATGCCCAACCCTCACCATGCCTAGCCTGCAACTGTGCTATGTACTTCCTAAAATGGTTCCGGACACTCTGGGCCATGTGCTATGTTAGCCCCGTGTGCACTACTGATGTTGCCACTACACCAAGGATTATTTGAGGACAGGAATAATAGGTTTGCATATTTCTATTGCTAAATCTTTCAGTGTGTGCTAGGAAATTCAATTAACATTTGCAGGCAAGAGGGGAGGCAGACAGAGAGGAAGGAAGGAAAGGAGGAAGAAGAGTAGAAGGAAAAGAAAATGCAATTTTTAAGTGATTAATGAACATTAACTAATGAATGCCATTTGTCCTTCAGATTTTAACTCCACAGTTCTGTAACTATTCATGCTGTTTTTATCAGTTTATAGAAACCAAACTGGATGAAGCAGTCATCCAGTCTAAGCACATCCACAGAAAGTAAGACATTTGTGTTTTTAAAAATAATTTAGCAACATTCAGGCACACCTCATTTTATTGTGCTTTGCAGGTATTGTGTTTTCATCAGCACCAAGGCAGACCCTCTGCCAGCAAAAAGATTACGACTCACAGAAGGCTCAGATGAAGGTCAGCATTTTTTAGCAATAAAGTGTTTTTAATTCAATATGTATATTTTTCAGATACAATGCTATTGAACACTTAATAGACTCATCTAGTACAGTGTAAACATACTTTTTTATACACTGGGAAACCAAGAAATTAATATGATTCACCTCGTGGCAATGCTCACTCTATTGCCATACTTGCTTGTTGCAGTGGCCTGGAGTCAGACGCACAGCATCTCCAAGGCCTGCCTGTGGCTATAAGAGGATGACAAAAAGGCATAAGATGAATCAGTGGGAAACCAAGATCCTGAGACAAGGAGAGAAGGACTCCCCAGCCAAACAGCAATCTTGCTACAGTGTTGTACACAAGCATGTGTTCAGTAGTGGCAGCTTGATGGTGATGGTGACGATGAACAATGGGCAGTAATTTCTGAAATCATTCCTTCTTATTTCACATGTACACATTCCCATGAGTCTAGGGGTCGTTTGGATTACCTCTCATTTATACCTCATTTAAGGCAGACACATCATAGATGAACTTGTCCATAAGTAAACTCGAGAAATGTAGAAGCAGTAAGTGGCTTCCTTTTTTTAACTTGTGTGAAATAGTGCATAAACGCCCTATATCTGTAAAAATGCCAATTATTTGTGATTTATAATGCAAATATGAACTCTTCACCAAATTACGTATTTCTGTAAATTTCAAAACGACAGTGAGCACTATCTGTTTTGTTACCGTGACTTGGGTGATTGGTGGTTAGATTTCTAAAGATCCCAAGGATTTCTTGTAAATGCCTTGTCCTAGCACAGCTCCCAGCTCCATTCTGCAGTCCCCTGAGCAAGCTATCAAGAAACGCTGTTGTATTCTTGTTAGTCAATAAAAAGGAAGAAAAAAAAATGCTGCTGAAGGCATTTCCTTTTTCCTTTGCACTTCTTTCTGATTTCTATGACATACTTAATCTGGGCCTTGTGCCCTGTCAACTTTTAATAGTTCTCATTGCCCAACTATCTGCTTTTGTGTGATCATAAAATCCTTTTAACATTTTACTTTTTCTCTTAAGAAAATGTATCCTGGTTTCCGGGATGTGACCTTCAGCTTCTTTCGTAAATACGAAGGCAGAGAATCCATTCAGGCTCTCAGCCTCGGCAGCCTCATCTGTCACTGACTTCCCACTTGTCCCCTTAATGGCCCTATGGACGCTGTGCTCTGTTGTGTGCTTTTAATGTCATAAAAGAAGTTTGTCCTCTGATTTGGTCATTTCTTTGCCTCTTTCCCGCCCCCCTGGGTCCTTTTAGAGTTCCCTTCCAAGTGTAGAGGATTTGATTTTCCATTCCTTTAAAAATATGGGATCTTGAAAAGGGGGGGGAGTCTTTCTTTGCTGTATCATTTTAGAAATTACTTTTCCACTTTGATCTTGTAAAATGTTAAACAAATTTACTGCTTATTAGTGGGACTGGCATTCTGGGTGATGCTGTGTTTTTAAAAACCACTCTCCTGTTCTTTACCCTGACCTTAAATCAGTGGCTTGTCTCTTCCTGAATTGTATGTTATTTTCTGTCTTCCTAAATATCCATATTGTCTCTAAACACCTCTAGCTTCTATTGGGGATTAAATCATGTGCTCAATGAGAATTAATCACTGCTTTCCATATTCTCTCTTTCCCTTGAGTCCTAAATATTATTTAATCCTAAACCTGGCATTCTTTCCTTTCTTTCAGGTTGATGTACTCATTAAATTAGAAAGCAGCATTGCACCAGATCCAGCCCTACTTCCTCCACTTGATGTAATCTTGCCCTATGCATAGGTAATTAAAATCTTCCACTATTACTGTCCTGCCCTTTTCTTGCTCTGTGTGTGATATTTCATAGTTCACTTCTGCCGTGACAGCCTATAACATTACTGTTATCACATTTTTAACCACTTTATATTATATAACTCCTGTCCTCCATTACCTCTGCTTTAGAAAACTGAATTACCAAATTTTCCCTCTAAACAAAGGAGCATTTTTTTTTATTTCTGTTGATTCTTACAGATATGGGTGCCTGACACAGAGTGGTCATTAGAAGGTTTGTAAAAGCCCCAGAATTAACATGCTAACGTTAACAAGGTTTTGTTAAACAATAATTGGCCACGTTAGGTAAGTAATCACACGTGGTGGCTAGGAAATTATTAGGATACAGCACACGTCGTATGTGGGCTGATGACCTTATAAAATGGCCGCGTATTTTAAAAAGAAACAGAGCCCTGCGTATAAAGGACATGTTGGAAATCTAGGAGCAGCCTTTGGATTGTTTGCTGCCAGTGCTTCTAGGCAACAGGGAAGAGATGTTTACAATCTGGGCGCTCCCCTGCCCCCATCTCTAGAAGCTTTTCATCTGCTGCTGCTGCAGCAGTTGATAGAACTACAAGACTGGTGCCTGATGCCCCTCCTCCTCCACCTCACTTCCATCTCCGGGAGCCCAGATGCTAAGGCCTATCTTGCTAATCACCCCCTTTCCCACCATGCTCGGCTGTGGAAGTTAATGTCATGTTTGGAAAGGGCAGTGCTTTAGGGAGAGAAGAAGATTTGATCTCCCATTTTACCTGTGAGAAAAACAGCATCAGAATAAGGTGCCTCTTTTGTCCTTGATGCTTGACTCCAATGTCACTCCCTTTCTGCTGCATCAGGTAGCCCAGTGAAGTGGGATCAGATCCTCCAGCTGAGAGAAGAGCTCAGAATAGGGACCTTCCCTTGACCCCAGCTTCACAAAAACAGTTTTTCTCAAGGAAGATGCCCACGTTTTCCACAATGATAATCAAACAGGAAGGAATATGATTTTAATTTACTTTTTAAAAACATGCAACCTACATCTGTTTAAGAAATGGAAGGCAGAATTCAAAAAAAAAATACCAACAGTAATAGAATATCCAATTCTAAAGGTAACTCAGTCATGGCCTCAGAAAACAAATTAATTTTAATTTTATTTTATAATGAGGAAAGCAAGAAAATATTTGAAAGAGAAAAGACAGACATGCATTCTAGAATTGAGGGAAAGAAAAATTGAGGGCTGGGACTGTCAGGCCAAGGTTACTGTTCTATTACCAGGAAACCTCCTCCACCTGGTATTGATATCACCCACAGCTGGCCAGGGCTGGCCCAGTGGAAAAACAGCTGAATTTCGCACACCTCAGCTTGACAGGGCCTAGGTGATGATTTTTCTGAGATACTGTGCACGGTCTCCATTTCTTCTCCTGAGGGGAGGGTAGATTAGATCACTTCTTAGTCACCTTTCATTCCCACATTCACTGATTCACAAGTCACCGGTACATAGTACATGGTCAGAGAGAGCCAACTACTTGTTATGAATCCAGACACTGGGGCTGATGCCTCTGTTCCAGTCCTGGTGGTGTTGCTTCTCACTCTGGTAAACACTCTTTGCTTCTGTTTCTTCCTTGGTAAATTGGGGACCATACCCCATGGGATTACAATAATGATTTAATGAGATAATAAGCGTGTGTCACTTAAAACACTGCCTGAAACATAGTGAGCACTCAAGAAATGTTAGCTATTATAATTTGTATTTTTGATGAATTAAAGACTTGGTAATTAAAATGCATCTTCATGCTATTTGTTATCATAGTTAGCATCACCAACAAAATGTGGTTAGCGTTCACTATTACTGGGCCTGACATTTTCCAAATTCTGTCAAAATTAGAAAAGAACTGAACCCAAAACCTACATGAAAAACCTGAGCATCAAGGCAGACATCTATGTTCCTTAACGAGGTCAAGTTGGCACCTTTACCATTCATATGCCTATGAATCCTTGTTTCCTTCAAACTCTTTAAAGAATAGTACTAAGTAAAACTTATATGGTACAAAATGCTTCAATGGATATGGTATTTGATCCTCAGCCCAGCTCTTAAATTAGTATGGTGATTATTTCCAGTTTACAGAATATGAATTAGGAACACAGGGATTCAATGATTTTTCTGATTTTCACAGCTATCAAATGATGAAGCTGAAGACTCTCAATTTTTTTATTTTAAATCCTGTGCTTTTCTCACTATGTGCTTGTGTTTCTGCCATGGATATGGTACACTGAGTGGGCAGGTAGATTGAAAAGATGAAGAGAATGAATGAGAAGGCGAGAGAAAAAGAGAAAATAAGTGTGCAGAATTTTAAGTTATTTATATTTGTATCCTGCAAAGCAAGGAATATGTTGTGGAGCGGAAAGTACTACAGACCCTAATGTCTGTGAAGTGTTTAGCATCAGGGCCGTAGCCCCATTTGATGACACATGAGGAACAAACATGGCCCGGACTCCTGGCCTCTCCCCCACAGTCCAGGTACAAACAGAAGTCTCTTGTCTTTCTCTCTGCCTGACTTTCTCTTGTATTTCAAAAACTTATTCCACAATTCAGGCAAAGCTTTGTAAGGAGAACAAAGCAAGGAATTTTGAACTATGATGCTCTAAATAAAACCTAGTTGGTTAAGGCCATCGATCACACAGAGTTTGGAACACCTGTACTTCAGAGCCAATCAGGAGAGCATTTCATTTTAATTTAAAAATGTTGACTTCAATCTAGTGGCTTTATTTGGCTTGCAACCTTAGAGATCAGCTGTGTTTCTTGACACCCTCATAGCAACTGGGAGCTAGTAGGAAGCTTTTGGTCATAATTTTTAACTGTGTGTGTGTGTGTGTGAAGGGGGATTGATTTTTCTTGTTTTCTTTCCCAATCGGTCCCCTTTAGTGAGTCCCACACTTATGAGTTGTTTATCTCTATGTGTGATTTGAACACAGGGTCTTAAGGGGGCATTCAAATGCTCAGAAAGAACTAGACACCATGGTGTATATAGACAGTTATATACCTCACAGTCTATTAACTGGACTCTTAGCTGGATCAGAAATCTAACTATAGGATGAGATTTCAGGAAGAGAGTTGGGTTAAAGTTTGGCTCACCCTTCTGCTTGAAGACTTCCAAGGAACAGGGATTCTAGATGACTGGGAAACATACCTAACCTCACCAGGAAAGGAGGCTGCAGTGGATCTTGTTTAAATGTTGTCCTGTTTGGAAATTGAGTGGGATTTTTCTTTCACTCTAATTCTAAGACTACTATGAGATTTTTCTTTTTTTAAGTATATTAATATATATGATACTGACAGAGAGTGAAAAATCATTTCCTCATTAAGATAGAATTTACGAGAGAGAAAGTTAAGAATGCTGAGGATTAATAAAAAAACATTATCTAGGAGGGATACCAATGGACTCAGAAGGAGAGAACCAAGTGTGAATCTCTAAAGACGAGTGGTGTTGTGGCAACTGAGGACACAGATGATGTAGGACCACAGGAGTCATGGAAACAGAATTAGAAGGCATTATGAGGGATTTAGGATAATTTTTAAAGAATATAGTGTTTTGTGACTTGATGTTCATTGCATTATATAGTTCTAGAATTTACTGATATTATTTTATATTAATTTAGCAACTTTATAACAAGCTTTCTGTAAGAATTTGCAAATTGCATGCTGAGCTATTCAAGGACATTATTTCCCCAGTTGGTAGAATAAGTCCATTGTAATTTTGCTCAAAAATACCTCGCTCCTAGGTTGACAGGTTGTTTCTACCTATAAGAGCCATAATACATTTTACATCCCATCTCTAGAAACTAAGTCATATGACATTCCCTGGACTGGTTGAAAATCAGAGGTTTAATCTCTGAGGAATCTGTACATCAAAGAAATGTACAGCTGAAGGCAGAGAGTCTTATGTTGAAAACAGTGTGATGAAGTAAGAATTTCCATTCTGAATGGTGAGACTCATTCCATACTTGAATCTAAGAACAGTGGCAGCCAGACTACATCTCTCAGGCAGGAAAGTAAAGCCTTCTTTTTAATAGAGTATAACCTAGAAATATTGAGCATTTCAGATCAGGTGGTAAAATGGTCCCACCTGATCACTTTATATTACAGAGAGATCCAATAAATGAGCCTAGCCAATGGATGCAGAATATGCAAGCAGCTTCTTAGCACTGCAGCTGAAATATGAGTGGACAAAGACCCAAGAAATATGAAGGAAAAAAGTCCCACTACATGGAAGATAGATCGAAAATAAACTGATGACAGAAGAAACTCAGAGAAATGTTAAACAATTTAGATAGTAGAAAAAAATTTAAAAATTAGTAATTAATGTCTTTGTATAAATAATGAGGCTACTGCAACCTTGAAATAAAAAGAAGAGGCTATAAAAAAAGAAAGAACATAGAGTGCTCTTGGATATAGTAACAAGACATTTATCTGAAAGATTAAATAATGAAATTTAGCAAATCTCCCCACAAGTGGAAAAAGGTATATGAAATAAAAACAGAGATAATAAAAAAGTTCACTCTAGATTAATATTCAAAATATAGGGGTTTATAAAAGAGGCAAAAGAAATAAATTAATGATAGAAAACTACTGAATAAATTATTTTAAAATTTTCTAGAATTTAAGGAGATAGTTTGCAGTTTGAAAAGGGCTATTAAGAAGATCCCAGCACATAACTGAGCCCAAAAGGGTGATTCTAAAACTTTATGAAGAAAAAAACAAAGTTTTTGTAAAAGGATTGGAAATCACAATTGCATCAGATTTCTCAAAACTAACTCTGGGAACTACAAAAAAAGGTAGCAGTGCCTTAAAAATTCTGGAGGAAATCATTCTGAGAGAATATATAATATTTTCACACCGACTGGAATCATCACTTGAATGTACGTGTAATAAGGACAACATCAGACACGCAAGTTCTTAAGAAATGTGCCTGTCCTTTGCTCTTTCTCAGGGAGTTACTAGAATCCTTGTTTAGTCAGAGAAAGAGGTAAACAAAGTGGGAGACAGATCTGTGGTCCATGATACCCAATATCCTTAATAAGAAAAAGGTATGCAACAATAGAATTCTACGCAGAAAAGAGAAAGAAGAAGCTCCTACCCTTCGTGACAGCATGGATGGAACTGGAGAGCATTATGTTAAATGAAATAAGCTAGGCAGTGAAAGACAAATACAGTATGATCTCACCTTAACTGCAACATAATCAACAAAAGTTGATGCAAACTTTTTGCCTCAGACATTGAAATTAAGAACAATCTAACAATAGCCAGAGGGCAGCAGGGAGGGGACAGTGGGGAGAAGGGTTTTTAGGAACTATTATAAAGGACACATGGACAAAACCAAGGGGGAGGGTCGAAGCAAGGGAAGGAGATGGGTTTGGCAGGCGGGGGGGGGGGGAAATTCAGACAACTGTAATTGAACAACAATAAGGTAATTTAAAAATAAATTAATTAATTAAAAGTGGGGAAAAAAGAGAAAGGTATGCAGAAAAAAATAAGTTAAAAAAAGACAGAAAAGAAGTACATATAAAAGAGAGCAAATGATATGTCATATAATATTATACAGATGAACTGTGATATTGACATAGTTTTAATAATGTTAAAGTTCATTATTATTATAACCAAAAATTATCATATGGATATTGGGAAGTTGTCATGAAGAGTTGTGTGTGTATGTGTGTATGGTACATGTGCATGCAACGATATAAAGAAAATAGATTTTCATCTTTCAGAGTAAGTCAATAGGCAATATTTAAAAGTGAAAAATCAAGAATGTTCTCAATGTATATTTAGTCATAGGAAACACCAAAAGAAACAGTTAAAATGATTGAAAGCAGCTGCCTTTAAGGAGTTGCAAAACTGCTTTTTTGGTTTTGATATTATTGTTATACACCTTGTGCAACTATTTGTCTTTTTGTGTTTATAAATATGAAGGGGAAAATCTGAGGCAGGAGCGTGTCATGCTACCAGAATTAATAGTGAAGAAAGCGACCACAGGGCTGGAGGCTGCATATAGACATAGTTAGTCCTTAATATAGACCTAGAAAAGCTTCCAGAAAGCTATTACAACAAAGAGGGCAATGTTAATTAGTATTTGTAAAGCACATGGAATATGGCAGGCACTTGGTTTAATATTTGCACACATCCTGGAAGGTGAACAAAAAATTAAAAGGGTGAAGAATAATATAAAATTATTATGAATGCCTCTATCTCTTCACAAACTATTGTTAGTTATTTCACAAAACCTGACTGCTACATTTTGCTTGAACAGAACATTTTAAACATTATTAGTAGCTGATTACAAATCAGAGAATTTAAAATACTTAATGAGAAAAATAAGCTTCTGAATTGCCCCCGTAAAGTTGAAATATTCTATCAATGATTACTAACTGAATATTTTGGTGGTGTGTCTTGACCCACATGGACTCCACATTTGCAGCCAATATAACAAAGGAACTACATATTGATTTATAAAAATTACTCATAAAAAGCAGATATGTTACTTAAAAAGTAAGAGGTAATATCAAATTGCAGATTTGTTCTAACAGGAGAAATAACAGCATATAGAAGCCTGAAAACTTTATTGGGTGGATATCAGGAAGGGTTTTTATATTCTCTTCCTGGAAACCTAGGTAGTCAGATCTTTCATTTCTTGACTCCTAGCCAGTACCTTGTATACTGTATCTTCCAAATCAGGGGTCCCAGACCAGGGACCAGTACCAGTCTGTGTCCAATTAGGAACTGTGTAGGAGGGAGGCTTGCCTGAGCTCCGCTTCCTGTTTCTGCCCAGCACCTCTCCCAACCCCAACCCAGTCCACAGCAGGAGGTGAGCAGTGCTGAACAAGTGGAGCTACCTAAACTCTACCTCCTGTGCCTCTCCACTGAAAATACCAGTCCTGGATGCCAAAAATGTTGGGGATCACTGTTCTAAATGAATGATTAAATAAGTAAATAAAATCTTGGAAGGTACTGTGAGACATCTAGAATCACAATGAAAGCAAATCGGAGAGAAAAGGACCTATTCTATTTTAAAAGACATAAGTCATAGATATTCTATAGTCTTCATTCTGGTCTTTTGAAAGTCTCACTATTATCAAATGTCTATTTATATCTAAATTATAGTTCCAGAGTTTCAGAGTTTAAGATTATTTCCCTTTTTCTACCCACTCATTTTTAGACATGGAAAGTGTCCTAGTGGAATGGATCACAGGCAAGCCTGTAAACCAGGCAAGCTAGGGATGTGCTATACTTGGAACAATTTACCTCAGATATGTGCTGAAATATTTATAACTTCTTGAACCTGGTGAGGAGTCAAGTACATATCCAGAGTTTCAATAATAGCTAGAAATAGCCAGAGGTTACAAAACCCTTGAGAATGACAAACCACGTCTGTTTGAAGGATGTGACAGACTCCTCAACTTAGGTTAGTATCCAAGTGGAAAGGTTGCTCCATGGCAACTTGAGGGGTCAGGGGTCTTGGCTTGCTGCTCTGACTGGGTGTGCCAGTGTTCTGCCTGGAGCATACAACTGTCTGTGTGTGGTAAAGCACATATCTTTTATCTGCATTAAGTGAACTGATGTCCTTTACCTGGTGTCTTCCTGTTAATCACAGAATCATCATCAACCATGAAATCCTGCAAGTGAAGACCTTTCACATATGTGAAGACCATTCTACCTTTCAACTTTTTCTTCTCTGGATGTGTAATGCCTTTTTTTAACAAGAGATTTTCAAGCTATCTAATCATCATTGCTTCTACATACCTGCCACTAATACGATCAAGCTGGTAGAAATTCTTGATTTTTTCTTAATATTTTAAGCCACAATGTTCCCTTCTTGCTCACTATATTCCAGTAGAAAATGCATGATCTTGGATATCAGAGACCCATGTTCAGATCCAAGTTTTGCCATATATTCTGGGTTCTTTTGAAGTTATTTCACCTCTAAGCCCAATTTTTAAATTAAAATCATGGTAAATTAGAGAATAATCTACAGTGCAGCTGTGAGAATTATTATGATAATGTAAAATGTGTTAGATATATTGGACATATAACAAACATTTAAATGAAAATTAATTTCTCTTTTATGCATGTATTATCAATATAGGATGATTCTTAATATCTTAAACTCATGCAAACTATTTATTCTTATATATTTACCCCAGGATTTAATGTTCAGTGATAAAAATAAGGCATGACAATTTACCATAGATGTTGAGAAATGGTCTTAATGAGAAACATTGAAAAGAACTGTATGATGCACTGTCCATTGGTGATGATTCCATACATGACCATTTAGCTAAGTTGAAGCACATGTACCAGAGTCATCTTCCTTGCATGCTTCTAAGTTAGTATTGGCTACAATAAAATTTGTGCAGAATTTGAAAGATGGAGGTGAAAAAGCAGTTACCATGCTTGGAAGGTCAGTGCAGGACCCCAAACATGGCTGCAGTGGACACACATCATAGCCGATTGACAGATATACTTGTCTGATGTCCAGCAGCAGCTGGGTCTGCAGCTCCTTTAGCTCTCATTAGATGTTCTCAGCTTTTTTGAGACTATGACCAGGCACATCTATTTTTTTGAGGTCAAATGTACCCACTTTGTGTGCAGGTCAACATGTGCTCAGGTTCAGATGCAATGAGTGATAGCTGCGGGCAGTTTCCAATCTGTTTTGTGGGTTCCTGTATATTCTTTCAGATTCCAATTTGTCTTTGCTTTCACCCATTTCATGCCCCGATTTTTTTTAAGATTTTATTTATTTATTTTGAGAGGGAGAGAGAGAGAGAGAGAGAGAGA
The DNA here is from genome assembly GCF_004126475.2 of Phyllostomus discolor. NCBI lineage: Eukaryota > Metazoa > Chordata > Mammalia > Chiroptera > Phyllostomidae > Phyllostomus > Phyllostomus discolor. Next base: position 86,077,206 of record NC_040903.2, read on the forward strand.
GAGAGAGAGACATCAATGTGCAGTTGCTGGGGGTTATGGCCTGCAACCCAGGCATGTACCCTGGCTGGGAATCGAACCTGCAACACTTTGGTTCGCAGCCTGCGCTCAATCCACTGAGCTACGCCAGCCAGGGCCATGCCCTGATTTTTATCTTAAGTGGATACCCTGCCCTAGACACAGTGACAACAGTTTTTCATAGATGTCATTACCAGCTCCCACAAGTCAGTAAGTTCTATAAGTCCCTTATTCCTTATCAGCCATAGTTGTTCTTCTTGCCTGTTTGAATCATAACTGATATATGATAGAGTTACTTTTTCCCAAAACAATATTTTTTGTATTCACATAAATTACCTTTGCCACATCTGAGTCCTAATTGAAAAATTGATCATTCTACAGCCAATATACAGTGATCCCTCACCTATCATGGGAGTTATGTTCCAGAATCCCCTGCGATAGGTGAAAATCCACAAAGTAGTGGTGTTATATTTTATTATTTATATATATTTTAAGGCTTTATAAACCCTTCCCACACTCCTATAAACTTTTCCCACTCTCTTATAAACACTTCATATGCTCTTAAACACTTTCTACACTCTTAAACCAATGTAATTTTAACAACATATAAAATTATATATGGGTACTCACCAGTGAAGTATACTACAACTTGAATGATGAAGATCATGAATTATGTAGCTGTGCAGTGCTGATGGTGATGATGGTGATGACGATGAGATGAATGTACTGCACAGCCAAGAAGAGCATTACAGCTCTTCTGAAGGCACCACTTCATCAGGCGCTTCATCACATGGTGCAGTATCTGTGCCCTGGGCGGTAACTTCTATTTCTGCTAAAGGCGTAGATGTAACTGATCTCTTCATCCAAGTGAACATAGTTATGGAGAGTCGCCGGCCCTGCTTTTTATCCACAGAGGCAGCTTCCCCATGCAGAGAAATGTTCTTGAGTCCAAAAATCTCTGAAATTTGTCAAACCAGCCCTTGCTGGCACTGGATGGGGTTGGTCTGGTGGGAGAAGCACTCGACGGTCCTGCTTCTGTGTCATTGTTCTCGTCTTCATCCTTGTCACCATCGTGAATGTCCGTACTTTCCACAAAACTATCATAAAGTTTCTTGACCTTCATCCAGATGGTGTTGGTATCTAGTGAGATACTCTTCTTCCTGCAGTCATTTATCCACAGGGCCAATGCAGACTCCATCTTCACAGTGCCCTTATTGTGGGAAATGACCACACCCTCTTTGCAATCTTGTTAAAAGTCACTGTTGTCGCAGACCTAATATTCTTCTCATCTTTCTTTATGTAGCAAACAGTAGATTCATTGATCCCATAATGGTGGCCTACAGCCATGTAACTTGCCTTCCTTTAACATGTTCAGCAGTTCCACCTTTTTTTTTTAAAGATTTTATTTATTTATTTTTAGAGAGGGAAGGGAGGGGGAGAGAGAGAGAGAAAGAGAGAGAGAGAGAGAGAGATCAATGTGCGGTTGCTGGGGGTTCTGGCCTGCAACCCAGGCATGTACCCTGGCTGGGAATCGAACCTGGGACACTTTGGTTCCCAGCCCGCGCTCAATCCACTGAGTTATGCCAGCCAGGGCACCACCTTTTTTTTTTATGGTAAGCATGTTCTTCTGGCACTTGGGTTCACTGCCAGAAGGCTTAGAAGGCACAGAATATTTGGGTGGCATTGTAGGGCTTGAAATAAATTCAAACTTTTACAAAAGTTTCACAAAAACACAACACCGCAGAGCAACACTACTCACAGCGATCATATGTCAATGTGAAGTGGACAAGGAGAGATGCTGAATGTATGGGCACAGTGAAGGAGAGCAAACAGACTGATGCTACTGTCACTGAGCCAATCACTGCCCAGGATACAGAACACAGTGCTGGGGTTGGTTGCCTTCCATTCCATCAGCAAAATAGTGTGCTGTGTACAATCTCATGTTGGCAAACTTGCATAAGTGGTAGTGGCTACTGCATTTCCATTGTGTACAGTATGGTATTCATCCACTGATGAAATACATACTGTATTTTATTTCAATTTAATATTCTTTTAATATGTTTTAATTAACATTTTTATATTGTTTTAAATTTTTAGGCAAAAATAATTAAAATCATAAATATTATATAAATACCTATATACCGCAAAATCCTGCAGTATAGTAAAAACTCCATGATACAGAATTAGATATATTTTTTTTTAAAAACCCACCATACAGTGAAGCTGCAATAAGTGAACCGCAATGTAGCGAGGGATGACTGTAATGTAAGTACAATTTTTTGTGTCCAATTCTTATTCACATCTATTAATCCTTTTTTCCCTTTAGATAGTTCAGATTTGTTGAATCATTATTATGTGTCAGAGGCTTTGCTAAGTATTCTACATCATCTCATTTAATCCCCGCAAAAATCTCATAAGATATGTTACTATTACTATCCTCTTTAGAAATGAGATAAGAAAATTTCAGAGATGGCCTGAATTTCATATTGTTTTTGTGTTACTGAAACATACTTGGTGACCCATTTGAAAGTCTACCAAAACACCAGTTTATGGAAAATAAGAAATGTTATTTACAAGGTAAGGGTACCAAATTGCAGGAAGAGCAAATATCATTAGTTAGGAAAACTATCAGTGAGTTGTCAAACTATATTTGATTGAAGGTCATACATAGAGATAGAAAATGGTAGAGGCAAGATTCTAGAATCTGAGTGCTAAACTGTGTACTACCCCACATTGAGCACTCTACTATTTGAGTCAGATTGTCATTTTTCACAAAAACCTGCTAGAATTTTTATGGAATTATAGTGAATATACTGATCCATTTGGAGAGAACTGACACTTAAAAATACTCAAATGTTTCAGTCAATAAATCTGCCATATTTCTCCATTTGTTTCCATCTTTTTTACTGTCTCTCAACAAATTTTTGTACTTTTAAGTATAGAGAATTACATACTTTTTAGTAAATTTGCTCTAAGTATTTTATTCTTGTCATTTGAATTACCCTTCCAAGACCAAAGAATTAAGTAATTTGAATAAAGTAATAAAACACATAACAAAACTAAACTAGAAAAGTTACTTATTCATGGCAAAATTAGCCCCTTTGTAACTCTCTTATAGTAATATGAAAAAATTGACCAAAATACAGAATAGAGTAGGTCACTGTATCCTAAATAAGTGCACTAAAAAACTTCATTAGGTGGTACTCCAAATTGGGAAGGCCTTAAATTATTTCTTAGTGAGTCACTGAGTTTTGGTGCTAGATATCAGAGTAAAAATAATCAAATGCTAATGGGGAAATGAGAAATTTGGTTCCACAGGCCATTCAACTAAGATTGTCAAGAAAGCCAACCACATAAAAGGCTACATGGAGTTTTTAGATCAAGTCTGGTGGAAATTGCAAGACCAGTAGGAATACAAAGCACTTCACCCTCTCAAAATTTGGCAACACTTATGAGGGATGACCTGGGGCTTAATACAAGCTTCTATGTCAGTGATTGCAGAGAAGGAACACATTTTGAGATTCTAGCAGCAGTTTTAATATTATGACAATGAGAAAAAAGGAGATGGTAATTTTCATTATGAGCCTTAATATTCTACTCATTCAAATTAGAATTTCCAGCATGAAATGGATAGCTAATAGAAAATATGTTTCATAGTGAATTGACAACATATACTTGTTCACTAGTGTCAAACTGGAAGGTATAGAATAATTATTCACTAGCTGATTATAATACTAGTATTAAATATTTGGCTATAAAGAAGCAGGTGTTCTTTCTTCTGGACTTGCTTACAAATTCTTGAGACTATCTGCAAGGTGGTAGCCAGGGCTCTTTGGGACTCTCAAAGTGTTATACATTAAATAATTGGCCACAATCTTTCCTTGCATGCATTTTTTTCTTTTGCCATGGTCTCATCAGGGATGTAAAATATTTCTTTGCTACTGGACTTTGACCTTAGCTAAGGGACTTGTTTGGTCAATGGCATATGGGGGAAGAAGTGGCAAGGTGCCAGTTCCAAGTCTAGACCTTAAAGACTCAAGTGTTTTCATGTTCTTTGCACCTCTGCCACACCTTAAGAAAAGCTTCCTGGGTAGCTGTTCTCCCTTCAGCCAGATCCCTGGAGTGATGACATGTGGAGGAGACCTGAATGATAAGCCAGGGTTAGCTGGACCTGCAGCTTCCTGCAGAAGCCATCCAGCCAAGCTCAGCCTAGATCGTCAACCTCACAACTCTAAAAATAAATGATTATTTTGTTTTATGCTTCTGAGCTTCGGGTTTGTTTGTTCAGCAGCCACACTGCAGCAGTAACTAACCCATACAAACTTGGCACTGGAAGTGGGCTGCAGCTGTAACTAAAACAAATGCACGCCATTAGATTTGAGACTGAGCAGTGTGTGAAGATTAGGAAAATAGTAAAGAAATTGAAATTTTTCTGGAAATTTGTATCTGGAAAAATAATGACTCAATTGTAAAAGGGCAAAATATTTAGTTGAACTTTCACCTGCTATAACTTGGAAGATAGAAATTGTACCTCACCAACTTGTAGACTTGGGCAAGGTGGTTTCCAAGCAAAGTGAAGAAGGTGAGCTGTTCTCTTTTAGCTACATATGATATATTTCTACAAGAAAGGGATGAGATCAGAAAAGAATTTACCAGTTTATAAGCAGAATGTTATAAATCCAGAAATTGCTGGCTTTGAAAATTAAACTATTCCTCATCTTCAGCTTCTCTAGCCAATAAAAGATTCTCAGATTAAGATGTAGGATAGAAGCAAAGATTAAATCAATATTAGAATATGGCCTGGGGGCACAGAACAAATCAGTTTGGTCTTCATAACATTTGTTAAGATCTCTGAAAGAATTAAGGTGGTGCCTAGTAGATCTCTCCCAACTACACAAAAGGGCATCAAAAAAGGCTTTTTTTCTGATAGAATAACCTGTATTTTTTAACTATTTATGGCATGCAAAACACTAACATGATAACAATTTTATACAAATCTAGAAAGCGTAACTTTGAATTATACAAAAGAATCAGGTTATATATTTTAGACTATTAATATTTTATTTTTGGAATAATACTTGGGTTTCCAATTCTTAGGAACAACTTTTTTTTATCACAAAATAACATATTTATTGCATAGGAAGATGGTCATGTTAAGGAAGTTACTGGCATAGTCCCACAAAAGACTAATGTGCCCCAGATTAAGAATAGAAAGAAAAGTGCACATTAGAGAAAACTGTGGCTGTATTTTGGGGGCCCTAAAACATACTGAAAAAATATATATAGAAGATCCACATATTTTTGAGAGATTTGATTGACCAAAGTCCTGAACTCCAGGACTGAGGACTGGGCCAGCTGGAGACATAAGACCTTGGGTTCCCAGCCATCTACAAGCAGAGAACAATCTGAAACTGTGGCTCTACTTCCATAAAGGGCATTTGAGACAATTTTTTTTTCAGAAATGGCTAGAGGATAATTTGGGGGAAAGGATATCCAAGAGGGTAGAACAACAAACTAGGAGGATGAAAACCTAGAGAACCACACCCTGGAAGCAGAATTTGGATGGTATCAAAGACCTCTCCTGATCCCTACAAGAGCAGTGCCTGGCAACATTCTCCCAGTGGAATTTCAAAATTACACAGACCAGTGGTTACCATGTTCCTACATCTCATTCTTCTCTCTTTCCTTTTTCAAATAAGAGTGCTTATTACAATTATTCTCTCCCTGTTGCAGTAGTATATGTTTGGGAGAAGTAACTTGCCATCCTACTTCATAGGTTTCCAGATTTTAAAAGGCTTCATTTGTACTGATGTTGATTATAAGATCCTGGACATGGAGCCTAGTGTCATGTGGCATGAGACTTGTAAAGGTCCTGGGAAAAGGGTGAGTGTTCTGATTGTTTGTGTGTTTGTGTGTTTTCTAGTTATGTTTCTGTATGAGGGTGAGTTTGCAAATGATTAATTGTGGCCAGAGTGTAGTAGAATGAATTTTTTTGTTTCCAATTTTTTATTCTTTTTACATCTATATTCTTGCCAAGACTACATCTGGAGCATAATGTTTTTTCCTATGCCTTGATTTTGACCTGGGAGCGTAGTACAGTGTGCCCATTCTTAGTCTAGACCTTAAGTGGTATTATTAATTTCACACTTGCCCTCTTTTTATGTCTTCCATCTCCATGAGGAGAGCATTCTGCTGCCTTTTTTTTTCCAGAATGAATGGAGTGAACCAAACCCAATTAGACCTACAGCTTGAAGCAGAGCCACCTAGCTAGGTCCAGTCTAGATTAGTTGATCACCAGCCAACCTGCAGATCTGTGAGAAGAGTATTGCTGTTTTAAGCCACCAAGTTTTGGAGTGGTTTGTTAAACAGTATTAGAGTGGCAATATGCAAATGATGCATAAAATACCAATACTCACAAAAGAGGAGGAACAAAGAATAGCACCAGCAAGAAAAATTATATCTTCTAGCACAGCCATCCACTTGGCAATGAAACTGCCCATTTTACTTTCCACTTCTTGTCCTGTTCATTCTAACCCTGCTAAGCTGTTTTTCATTTTCATTCATTAGCAGTATCATATGCTCAGTCTAGAATGAAGGAGACAAACAAAGTCTACTAGATAAGAAGATACTGCTTATCTTCTAGAAAGCATTCTGATAAATGGTGATGACAGATGTTTTTTTTTCCTGTGCTATGGACTGAATGTTTGTGTCCCTGCAAAATTCATGTGTCAAAGCCCTAACCTGCAAAGTGATGGTGTTTGGTGCTGGGACCTTAGAGAAGTAATTAGGTTTAGATAAGGCTGTGAAGGTAGAGCCTTTGTGATGGGATTAGTGCCTTTAAAAGAATTGGAAGAGATCAGAGACTTTAGTCTCCAACATGTAAGAATAAAACAGAAAGAGCAGCCCTCTGTGAACCAGGAACAGGGCCCTCACCAGTCACTGATCTGAGCCTGCCAGCCTCCAGCACCATAAGAAATACATGTTTGTTGTTTAAGCCACCCAGTCTATGATATTCGGTTACAGTAGCCCAAGCAGAGTAAGACATCCTATCATTTGAAACTTACTTTAAAATGAGACATTACAGGAGTAAAATCAGCTACATGGTTGAATGAGTTACCCTTCATCATAACTCCCCCCTCAATAACAATAATTTAGTATCCATCCATGGACAAGCTGCCTTTGTGGAGCTGTGTGGTCCCGCACCATATGAAAAAAAGGACTTAGCAAAAGCTTACTCACCCATACATACAGACCCCAAGCCTTGGCTGTGGACACCAAAGTGGCCCATGAACTGGCTCCAGCTCATCTTGGCCATGCTCTAGGAGCCCCTGAAGAACACTGTTTAAACAGTCAACACATGGGTGAGGACTTTTATGGAGGGAAGTCCATGTTTCCAGGGGAGAATTTCTAGCATACCACTGGAGGAAAAAAATACAGGTTTGGATGTATTGCAGAAAAAAAAAGAAAAAAGAAAAACAACCAAGAACAGTGTGAGCTTATCCATATCACCCCTTCCCTGAGGTGCACAGTTTAGTACCAAGAGAAATCTCCTCAGCCCATGATTTCTCCCATAAAAAAAAAAGTGAAAGTAGGTGACTGGGTGAGAGGCTTCCCATTCTGTGTGGGATGCTGTCAAGTGGGTTCTCTCTTGCCCCATTCTGGATGCTAAGTCATGGATGGAAGGAGGCTGTGAGAGAAGCAGATAGGACTGTCGAAGAGTATTAAAGTAACATAGACTCTACTAACTACTTGTGGATTCCATCAAGAAAGTCCCCCATAAGCTGTGGAGATGCCTTACCCATGGATCCTCCAACTGGGTCATAGGCACCCCCAGCATCCTGCATACCTCATTCACACACCTATGCTATGGCTGGTTCTCTGTGCACTGTCCTGACAGCCATGGGAGTGAGCTTAGGCAGTTAACTAGTGAGCACATGCAGAAAACCAGCTTGAATCTGTGGGCCAAGAAGAGATCACAAAATTGAGATTTATCTGTCCCCTTGGAAAAGCAAGAAGAAGACTCTCATCATGTAGCCTGTTGCACTGGAGGACCCAGAGAAGGCATATAAGCTTAAGAACATTGTCACAAGAGGGAGCAAGAAGTGTGGAGAAGGCATATCCGTAGAAGATTTGAGAAAGTCTCAAAATCCCTAGCAGGGCTGATGAAGGTATTTCTCTCCTAAAGTCAGTTAATAAATCCTAGAGGAGTTGAATGCTACTTCACATGCAAAGACAGTGACATGAGACTTCAAGGAACACAAAAAATTAAGAAACAATGACACCACTAAGGAATCACAATAATCTTCCTCAAAGACATGGAGACCTGCAATTTACCTGATAACAAACTCAAAATAGTTGTTTTTAAAAAATTCAATAAGCTATAAGAAAGACAATTCAACATAATCAGGAAAACAATACAAGAACAAAATGAGAAGTTTAAGAGACAGAAATCATAAAAATGAACCAAATTCTAGAGCTAAAGAATACAGAGATTTTAAAAAAATAGTCAAGAGAACCGACAAAAAGAATGGATCTGCAAAAAAAAAGAGGAATCTTTGAATTAAAAGACAAGACCACTGGAATTACTCAAAGGAGCACAAAAAATTAAAAAAAAATAGTGAAGAAAGCTTATGCAACCTATGGGGTGCCATTAAAAGAAACAATTTGTGAATTTTTGAGGTTTCAGAAGGAGAAAAGAGCAGAAACCTTATTTAAAGAAACAATAGCTGAGAACTTCCCAAATATGGGGAGAGATTTGGATATCCAAGTTCGTGAGGTTCATAGGTCACAAAACAAACTCAACTTAAAGAGGTCTTTTTCAAGACACATTATAATAAAACTGTCAAATATCAAAGACAAAGAGAGAATCTTAAAATTAGTAAAAGGAAAAGAAAAAAGCTTATAATTTACAAGGAAACCCCTATAAGGAGTAAGCAGTTTTCTCAGCAGAAATCTTACAAACTAAGAAAGAAGAGGATGATATATTCAAAATGCTGAAAATAAATAAATGAATTCCAACAAAGAACTTCACCCAGCATTTGTTTTTCATAAGTGAGGGAGAGATAAAGAGTTTCCCTGGCAAACAAAATCTAAGGGAGTTCATCACTACAGGAAATGCATTACAAGAAATGCTGAAAGGATTTCTTTAAGCTAAAACAAAAGGATGCTAATTTGCAAATGTAAAGTTAGAAAAAATATAAAAAATATGCAACACAGTAAAGGTACAGAGTATACAGTAAAAATCATAATACTGTAATATCTAATTCTGTAACAGAGTAACATAGCTACAATAATTAGTTAATGAATAGATAGTTTCTCCAAATGTAAATAGATTAAATTCTCCAATCAAGAAACATAGAATGGCTGGTTGGATTTTGAAAAAGCATAACTTTATGCTGTTTACAAGAGACTCATTTTAGCTTTAAGCACCTCCCCCAGACTCAAAGTCAAGAGATGGAAAAAAATATTATACATAGATAATAACAAAACTAAATCAGGAGTAACTGTATTACTATTAAACAAAATATAACTGTACAAGAGACAAAGAAGGTCATTATATAATGGTAAAGGGGTCCATTTACCAATAATCATAAATACAGAAAAAACCCAAAAGATCAATAAAACTAAGAGCTGGTTCTTTTTGAAAAGATAATCAATAATTGACAAAATCTAGCTAGATTAAGAAAAAAAGTCTCAAAATTAGAAATGAGAGAGAAGATGTTACAATTTATACTACAGGAATACAAAGGATCATAAAAACTATGATGAGCAATATTATGACAAAAAACTAGATAAACTAAAAGAAATGAATAAATTCCTAGAAACATACAGCCTACCAAGACTGAATCATGATTAAATAGAAAATCTGAACAGACTGATTACTAGTAAGGAGATTGACTTAATAATAAAAAATCTCCCAAGAAAATGGGTCCAAAGACAGAAAGCTTCACTGATAAACTCTCCCAACATTTAAGGATCAATTAATGTCAATTCTTATCAAACTGTTCCAATAAATTGAAGAATCAGGACATTCCAAAACTCATTTTACAAGGCCATAATTATGATATCAAAGACAGATAAGGACACTACAAGAAAACTAGGGGCTAATATACCTGATGAATAAAGCCATAAAAATCCTCAACAAATATTAGCAAGCCTAATTCAATAGCACAGTAAAAGGATTAAGATGACCATACACCATGATCAAATAGAATTTATGCTTGGAATACAAGGATGGTTCAACATGTGCAAATCAATAAGACACCATATTAATAGAATGAAAGATAAATAGCATATGATCATCTCAATAGATGCAGATAAGTATTTGATAAAATACAATATTCTTTCATGGTTAAAAACTGTCAACGAATTGGGTATAGAAGGACATATTTCATCATAATAAAGGTCATATATGATAAACCCATAGATAACATCAATCAATAGTTGAAGGTTGAAAACTTTTCCTCTTAATATCAGGAATAAGAAATGATGCCTACTCTTACCATTGCTATTCAACATAGTAATGGAAATACTAGACAGTAATTAGGCAAGAAAAAGAAATGAAACACATCTGAATCAGAAAGATATAAAATTGCCTTTGTTTGCAGGTGATATGATCTTATACATAGAAAATATTAAAGTTTATCAAAAATCTCATAACTAATCAGTAAATTCAGAGGATACAAAATCAACATAGAAACATCCATTGCATTTCTATACAATAAAAACAAACCATCTGTAAAAAGAAATAAAGAAAAAATACCCCATTCACAATAGCATCAAAAACAATAAAATACTTAGAATTAAATTTAACCAAGGAAGTTAAAGTCCTGCACACTAAGAACTATAAACTCTGATGAAAGAAATTATAGAGAGCACAAGAAAATGGAAATAAATACCTTGTTTGTTGGTTGAAAGAACTAAAATGGATAAAATACCCATTCCACCTAAGCCATGTTTAATAACAATCCTTATCAAAATCCCAATCTATTTTCACTGAATGAAATAACTGTCCCAAAATTTGTACGAAACCACAAAAGTCTATGAATAACCAAGGCAATCATGAAATAGAACAATGCTGGGTCATCATGTTTCTTGATTTCAAACAACTAAAATGAAATAGAATTGAGAACTCAGAAATAAACCCTCAAATATATAGTCAACTAACATTTGTTAAGAGAGTCAAGAATACTCTCTGGAGAAAGGATAGTGTCTTCAATGAATGGTTCCGGAGAACTGTAAAATCACATGTAGAAAATGCATTAGATCTCTCTTTTGCACCTGTTACAAAAATCAACTTAGAATATATTAAAAACTTAAACATAAGACCGGAAACCACAAAACTCCTAGAAGAAAACCTAGGAAAACAGTTCTCTTACATTGATCTTAGCAATAATATTTTGGATATAACAACAAAAACAAAAATAAGTGTAACTACATCAAACTAAAAAGCTTCTGCAGAGCAAAAGCAACAATCATCAAAATGAAATGACAACCTACAGGACTGGAGAAAATATTTTAAATCAGATATATGTAAGGGGTTAATATTGAAAATATAAGGTACTCATATAACTCAACAGCAAAAAGGAAAACCCCCAAAAATCTGATTTGAAAAATGGGCAGAGGAACTGAATACACTTCTTTTTCAAAGAAGACATACAAATAGCCAACAGGTATATGAAAAGGTCCTCAATATCATTAATCATCAGGGAAATACAAATCAAAATGATGAGATATCACCTGTTAGAAGTGCTATTATCAAAAAGATAAGATGTAAGTGTTGACAGGGATGTGGAGAAAAGGGAACTCTTGTGCATTATTGGTGGGATGGTAAATTGGTGCAGCCACTATAGGAAACAGTATAGATGTTCCCCAAAAATGAAAAATAGAATTACCACATGATCCAGCAATCCCAATACTTTGTATATATCCAAAGGAAATAAAATTGGTATCTTAAAGAGATATCTGTATTTCTATATTTATTATAGTATTATTTACATAATAATGTAACATAAGGAAGCAACCTAAGTGTCTGTCAACAAGACGATGGTTAAAGAAGATTTTGTGTATATATAGACAATGGAATATATTCAGCCAGGAGAAGGAAGTAATTCTGCCATTTGCCGCAACATGGATGGACCTTTAGGGCATTAGAATAAGTAAATGACTCAGGCAGAGAAAGACACATACCGCATGGCATCACTTATATGTGGGATGTACAAAGCCAAACTCAGAAACAGAGGCAGGGATGGTGGGTGCCAAAGGCAGGGGCTGGGGGAAATAGGGAGATGTTGATCAAAGGGTACAAATTTTCAGTTATAAGATTATTAAGCTCTGAAGATATCATTTATGGTGTAGTAATTACTATGTAATTACCAATACTGTATTATATACTTGAAAACTGCAGAGAGAGTAAATCGTAAATGGTTTCATCACAAAAAAGAAATGGTAATTATGTGAGGTGATGGGTGTGTTACCAAATCCTATTATGATAATCATTTCACAATATATGTGTATCAAATCATCACATTGTATACCTTAATCTTACACAAGGTTATATATCAAGTATATCTCAATAAATTTGAAAAAAATAAAAATGAGGCATTAAATTTGTAGAATTTACCATTACTTTTTACCACATTGTGCAATACACTTCTGCTTGCCCATTGTACTCTCTACACTTCCCCATCTTGCTTTCTGCCCTGGCCAGTGACATGTGTGAGCTAATCAGTGGGGACCCCTCACCCTCCGGGGTTGGAACCTTGATGGAGGCACAAGCAATCAGATCCACACCATATAGATGTGGCTAGTCAATCTCACGTGAAATAATCAGAAAATAATAGTATATTAAAAAACACATGTCTTAAAAATTGTGTCAACTCAGCATTTATACACATACTGCTGTGACATAACAATTAAATACATTTGATGTCACAAATTTCAATTGTGACATATAGAACTCTCATGTGATAAACAGTTTTATAAAATTCAGGTACATTAAATTTTGACACATTTAAATGATGCAAAAGCAATCAAGTTATTTGTTTTAGAGAACTAATAATCATTTTTGTGGTAGAATGTTTTGACTTTTGACCTTCAAGGGTAATATTTCCTTTTATTGCACAAGTAAAGTTTTTCTTGTGTAGAATGTTTGTTAGTCATATTATCTGGAAATAGATATAAATTTAGAAATCATTGAATATATTAAGACCACAGCAGAATTCATCCATCTGTCTAGGGGTTGAACATTTAAGTTATTCATTACTAATAATTCAAGTCAGATTCTTTAGAAAGTCCTGTTCTCAGCCAACAGTGGAAACGTGCCAATGTACCTTATCACCAGACACCTGTGCCTTAAAACGAAGCTATGGCAATCTGTCTGCATTAGAGCATGAAGCAGGACATGCACAGCCAAAATGGATACACCTAACTTTTTAAGGCAAGAAGTTAAAATCCCCTTAGGGTATTCTTACAAAATGTAATTTTACAGATGTAGAGACCTCAGCATAAAACCCCTTATTCTACTTGGTGGTGTTTTAACACCATCCTTCCCTAGAGAAAAGCATAAAGCAGATGAAAGTAGTCCAGTATCTTTATAGAAAATCTTTATAGAAAATATAGATCAGTTTTAAAATCAATTTAGGAATGCTAGCCCAAGTATTTATGTTGAATCAACTATGGTTTCTCTCTCTCTCACACACACACACACACCACATGTGTGTACAAGTGTGGTGGTTACAAAAACATAAATAATTCTTTTCTTGGGATCTTTGCTTAAGTTTGTTTGAAGTCCACTCTATAATCCTAGCTCTGTAGCTATGCATGGTATGATTTGCTTTGAAGCAAATAAAACACTAATGTCAACGGCTAAGATGGAAGAGAGTAGTAGGCATGAAAAACTAAAAAGCATAGGATAGGAGATGGGATGATCTACTTTATTCTTCTTCCCAATTCCTTCATGGACAGTCTTAATTCAAAGGGGTCACTGCTTTAACTAGACCTGTAGGACAAAATAAGACTTCATATCTTAGGACCATATTAAGACCTCATCCTGAAGATATGATTTGGATCCAGATAGTTAAAAACAAGGCCTATACTGTAACAAAAGTATCCAAATATCCAAAAGTATGCACAGAAAATAACAAAAGAATGTTTTAAAAATCATATAGATTACCCATTCAAAAGCAAACTCTTAGTGTAGCTTATACACAGAGGTAAAATGAGAATAACTCATTTTTCCTAAGGATGCAGGTTCTGAACCCATAGTCACTTCTGACTCTTTTTCTCTGTTGCCAGGCCAGCAGTCACCAAGAACTAAGGGTCTGCCCTGGCCAGTGTGGCTTGTGGTGTGGAGCATTGTCCTGAAACCAAAAGGTCACAGTTAGATCCCTGATCAGGGCACATATATAGGTTATGGGTTCCATCCGGTTTGCCAGGCATGTACAGGAGACAACCAACCAATGTTTTTCTCTCTTTTCCATTCTGTCTAAAAGCAGTGAGAAAAAAATTTTTTTAAAGAACTAAGAGTTTTAACAGCCTAGCTGCCTTCTATCTGTCTCTTCCTCTCCATTTTCATGGCCACTACTCAGCCTTTGTGCCAAGTACCTGAGTATGAAATGGTGGTAAATTCCCAAATTAACCCTCCAATCCTGGCAATTTTCCCTCTCCAGTCCCACTATCATGACTAGATTAATTATTGCTAAAAGTCAGATTTTAGCCTGTCACTAAGGATACTAGAGGGTAAACTCCAAACTCTTTTACTAGCTATGCAAATCCAGTACAACTTAAAATCTTTAAACCCAATGGAGCCATGAATAAAAATAATATTATCACAACCACTAAAGTCTAGGCCTAATCAATTTGAGTTGTGTTTATGCACACAGCCTCCTTATATCCTCTAAACAACCTTGTAAAGTTTACATTTATTTGCACCCCGATGTTCATAGCCGTACAATTTACAATAGCTAAGTGCTAGAAGCAACCTAGATGTCCATCAGTAAATGAATGGATCAAAAAACTATGGTACATTTACACAATGGAATTCTATGCAGCAGAAAGAAAGATGGAGCTCCTACCCTTTGCAACAGCTTGGATGTAGCTGGAAAGCATCATGCTAAGCGAAATAAGCCAGGCAGTGAAAGACAAATACCATATGATCTCACCTTTAACAGGAACCTAAACAACAAAACAAAGAAACAAGCAAAATATATCCAAAGACACTGAAATAGAGGACAGGCTGACAGTGACCAGAGGGGAGAGAAGAGGGAATTTCAGGGGAGAATGGGAAGGGTTTACAGGAACAAATTTAAAGGACACATGGACAAAAACTAAGGGGAGGGTGGTAATGGGAGGGAAGTGGGGAGGGTTGGGTGGGTGGGCTGGAATGGGAGTAAAAGGGAGAAAACTGTACTTGAACAATGATTAAAATAAAAAAAGAAAAAAGGTTACATTTACTATAAATATCATTATTAACATGTTGAGATACCTCAGCATAAATGATTTCTATCTTTTTGAAAATTTTTACAGGGTGAGGGGAGAAAGTACAGTAGGAATGTGGCAAAGAAGAGAATGGGTTGAGACAGGCCCAGGGCAGGGCTGCACTATGAGCCCAGAGAAGCAACTTCTTGGCATCTCTGAACAACTGGAGCAGCAAGAGATTGAATTTCTCAGGACAATTTTGCCTCATCATAGGAGGAAGTGTCTTTGCTACTAGTGATAAGTAATTTTCTAGAAAGAAGTTGGCACCATAAAAATTTAATATTCATGGCTTGGTACTGTTGCTGCATTGCAATAGATGAAAATTACAAAAAAAAAAAAACAATAGAATTTAAGGAGGGGAAGTATGGACGTGACTTACTAGCCTAAAACCTTTTTTCACTCTTTTGGACCTCTCACTAGCCCTGTCTCCTGTCCTTCCTGACAAAAGACCTCTGTCATTCAGATTGGGCTTCATAGCTCTTCTCTCCAAATGCCTTGCTCCTTCACTTCCGTGACTTTTCTTTATGTTACCTAAATTATTATAGTCTGAGATTATACTTACGTAGGGTACCTAGAGAAGAAGTTTAAAAATACTCGTAAATAGAAAAAGGTAGCAAAGAAAAAAAAAATTGGGTAAAAATATCTAGTGAAAACTTGCTGCTTTGACTTCTTATATTGTATATGCCTATTGTGATATGTCTATTCCATTATTCTTGCTACCCACTGATAATTCTCCCTCCATAGTCCATAGTCCAAATCCAAAATAATTGGCTTAGTTAATTACCAGTATTGATCACTGGCAGAGCACTTCATGCAAAGTCTCTTCACTATTACTGACAAGATTGCAAATGGCCCACCTTTGTATCAGGTACCCACCCTTAGTCCAATAAGTAAGCCTAAACAAGAGTTGTGGGTGAAATAATTATAGCTAGAAGGCGAATATGAACATGGCAACCACCAGGGGAGACATGTGCAGTCAATAGCCCCTATTGTCATGCCTCTCTATCCTTTCCACTCACCCGTATTTCATGCATCCTTCAAACAAGAGCTCTTATCTCTATTTCCTTCAGGGAACTCTCTCAACTAGTCCAGATCACATAACGGTACAGTGGCAAGAATGAGGGTTGTCATTGTACAAATCTCACAGACGTTGAAGAACTCATACCTATTAGCTGGGGGATTCTTAAACTTAAGTGCATACAAAAATCACCTAGAAAGTGGATTGAAACACAAATTAAACCAAAAAGCTGATTATAATCCAACAGGTCTGAGTTGGGCCTGGGAATTAGCACTTCTGACAAATGTCTGGGGCTGCTGATGCTGTTTGTCCATAGAACACACTTTGAGTACGATGGCTTAACACCACTCATCATCTGCTTCATGGGTTTGGACAAGATAGTTAGTCTTTGAGTGTACAATGGGGATGCTACTACTATTTCATTGAACTCTCAGGCAATTCATATGGATCAAAATATATTCCTTGTATGGTATATACTGGCAATAAAAATTAATTGGTACATCTTCCCTTTCTGTTATTGGTACTTCTTTAAAATTAACTTAACACATATGAATTTAGATGGTGGTATGTTGTAGCTCTCTTTCTTGTGTTCTTGGCAATTAGATTCTAAGTCACTCAAGAGTGGTGGCACAGCCCTCAGCACTCTGTATACCGTATTCACCTCTCGCCCACGGAGAAGCATTGAGGTGACAAGGGTTAAGGGCAGAAGCATGGCACCAGAGGACTTTGGTTTGAATCGTAGCTCTGCAACTCAGCATCTGGGTGACCTTAGGCAAATCATTTAGTCTCTTTTTTCCTCTGTAAATTGAGAGTAAAAATATTAGCTTCCTCAGAGGTTTTTTTTGTATTAAATGAGGCAATATATGCAAAATACTTAGAAAACTGCTTTACACATCGTAAGAGCTCCATAGGTGTTATTGTTATTGAATTCATTTTGCAATTTCTCCCAGTGGAAAAATGAAACATTTTAAAAAGTGAATAAAAACTGAATGTTAATATAATATAAATGCATGACTAAAACATATCTATTTTTTATTTAGAAGTCTTACAAAGTAAAGTTTGGGTTTTAAATTGTTCTAAGTTCTTGGTTCACAGATAATAGCTCACATACATGTAAGTTCACAATTTAAATGCTAACATTGCCACATATTTAATGATAGTCATAAATGTTTAAATCTTCAAATTTATGTTAGCTGAAAGTATCAAAGATGAGCTGATCATCCATCCTTCACACATGGAACATAGCTACTTTGTTAAACACCTTCCCTGAACACAAGCTTTTTACAAATTATACAAAGTGGCCTTGGGGGTATGGCCAAGAAAGAAAACTGGTGTGTGAGTTGTGAATTATTAAATGGGCTATTATATAAACATAATGAGTGTAACATTAAAATACACACACCACAATTCCATGTCCTTCATTGCGTTATCACTGTTTACTTGTTTTTCCTCCCTGCTAAATGTAACTTATGTGATCATAAGCATTTACATTTTCTATAAGCCAGAAAGAGTGTGGATGCAACCATATAAAGGGTACAGTATTTAGAGTCAGATTGCTATGGATTTAAGCCAGATCTTCTCCACACAAGCTATATGAAAGTAGAAAAGTTCAAAGAGTGGAAATAAAACAAAGCTTGTGGGTAGTATCACTTACCATGAAGTGTCATGGTAAAGATGACATTTGATAATATAGGTAAAAAGCACTTAGCTCAAAGGATATTCAATTAATAGTACTTACTATTCTTATATTTTTTGGCACCTACCATGGTGAGTAATACAGCGTAGGCACTTGAAAATGTTTCTTGAAATAATCAGTGTAGTATAAATTCAGCAGCTTGGTAGTTCTTCATTAAGTCCAGATCACAAATCAGCATGTTCAACAGCACCACGTTACAAAGTCACATTTTTCCTAGAAAATTATGACAATTGCAGGTCACTTCACTTCATTAAGCAAATAATCGAATTACTCTGTAGGTTAGTTCAACCCAAAGACTCAGCCATATGAGATAAGAAATTTTAACTATACGCTTTTGCCTCTCCCAAAATATTTCTCCTATTCTGTTTTGCTTTTCTCCATGGAAGGCAATAATAGTTACTTTATTGAAAAAGGATAAACCCCCCTCTAAAAGCAACAGTCTGGGCTGTAATGAGCATAATTATTGCTTGTAAGTCTGTAGGAAAGTGCTTTAAAATGTTTCCTGGCCTCAGATTTCACACTGGTCTAATAGGAATGATAATCCTAAACCATGCTGTAATGAGATTTCTGTCTGCTCATCTCTTTCCTGACTTTCTTTTCCTTCACTGTAGCTCACTATTGAAGTCATCTTGAAAAACCTTATTCCTTCTTTTTAGATAGTCAGACATCCTTGTATGAAAGAAAGGTTTGGCTGGAACATTTTGTTAAAGGAAATTTGGATTCAAGTTTAGGATATACTGACAGATTTCTTCCAACATGTATATTGTTACTACATAGACATACTGTATATAGAGATACTGAGAGATTAGGAAGGTTTTCAGAGAACATATGATTTTGGAGAAAACATAGAGAAGATTTAAGGGAGAAATATGTTCCATTTTGGTGCTGTGATGTAGGTAAAGTAAAATTATTAATAATAATAATAGTTTTAGTTACCTCAGATATTAAATGTATGACATTTTTGCTTTTCCCCATTTTCCCATTTGTTATTTAAGTCACTACCCAAGATCACTACTCCAGTGAGTACTAAAATACCTGGTTTTTCATCAGTAGAATTCAATTCATACAAAGGCTTAATTTTTGTTCTTCTTGTATTTTATTTTTATTCTCTTTCACATTAATGAGCCCTCCATTCTCTGTGAACCTCTTTTTCTTGCATTTCTTCAGGTATTACCTGCTTTTGTTCCATTGTATTGTAAGCACACCTGTCAAAATTCGCTGGGAGGCACTGCAGTGTAATGGATAAAAGGAGGGCTCTGCAGCCAGGTCGCCTGGACTTGAATCCTGACTCTTCACTTGCTAGCTCTCTGCCATTGGGCTGGTTCCAAAAAGGCCCCTTAATAGGCCTTTGTGTTTAGAATATATATTAAGATCAAAATCTTAAATTTAAACTTAGATCTAGTTACCGAATCTATACAAAACTTTCACACATACTTAGTTGAAACTTACAAACCAAATGCTTAATGTCTAATTAATTGGGAGGCTTGGCTCTATGTACCAGATATACTCCTTGGATAGACTTAATTAGGAAGGTCATTTGTGTGTTTGTAAATGACCACGCCCAGAGTCAGCTATGCTGCGCTTCAGGCTAGGTCCTGAGTTGTTCCACCAGTTCAGGGGGATCATAAGGACCAGATTCTTTCTATTTGGCAGCTGGCACTCAGATTTCTTAGGTGCTTCCCCATAGTGACAAGCTTGCTGCCAGTGGTAGTCAGGCCTATCCACAAGGCTTGGGGATGTGGGGAGTGGTCAAGAGAGGTCAGGGAGTAAAGAAAGAAGTTACTGAATTCCTGAGAAGGGACTCCTTTCTCAAATCTCCCAGCAAGTCTCTCTTATTCTCTCATTTGTCCACAGTGCCTTAGTCCTCCTCATCCCAAAAAAGGGAATGAAATGTGCTTGATTAGTTAGCCTAATAAGCTTGGGGAGGTATACTGGGACATAGGAAAATAATTACTACTATGATAAACTTCTTTTTTTAAGATTTTATTTATTTATTTTTAGAGAGGGAAAGGAGGGGGAGAGAGAGAGAGAGAGAGAGAGAGAGAGAGAAACATCAATGTGCAATGTGCAGTTGCTGGGGGCCGTGGCCTGCAATCCAGGCATGTGCCCTGACTGGGAATTGAACCTTTGATGCTTTGGTTCACAGCCCACGCTCAATCCACTGAGCTATGCCAGCCAGGGCCCATGATAAACTTCTTCATGTGTAATGGTAAAAATGTTCGAGGAAGCTAGATGATTTGGTGGTTAATAAAATATATTTTGGTATTATGGGACTTCATAACCATGTGATTCAAGTCCTGTGTTAGGAAAGTCTTGGCAGTCATGTAGGAGACATTGCCATTTCAGTTATCCTTTCTATACGACCTGAGATGAGATGATGTTCATCTCTGGACTATAGGGGACATAGAACAAATTGTTTATTAATTATCATGCTATGTGCAACCAGTAAAAATTATAGCCAACCTAAAAACAATATCAACAAAACAAAGATTTTATTAGTATTTGCTGTCTGAATATCCATTTTGTTATACATACAACTGCACTGTAAGTAACTACATAACATACTTCCCTCTTTTTTTCTGCCTCAACTAGAAGAAATACTTCACACAATCATTCAGATTAGAAGACAAGTAAAACTTAGAGTGGAAAATCAAATGAATTCTATTGAGGGTATATTTATGGTCACATCACAAAAAACACAAGTATGTCTTAGTAGTCTAGGAATTAATATTAGCAGATTAAATATAAATGGTGTTTTTCAGACAGACTTTAAGAACACCAGAAATATTATGAAAAATAAAAACTTTGTAGACCTTTAAACCCGTCCAAGATGACTGCATTGTGTTTCCAAGATAGCTTGGATTTATAAATTAATTTTACAGGTCAATGAGGTTGTCCACAATTTTTACAGAATTATTATTAACGAATGTGAGAGATGCAGCAGGCAGAACACATTTGATTTTAGTAATCTGAGGTAGACTCTTATAAGTAAAAAGTAAGTTGCAGTGAATCTTCTTATGCCAACAGAAAATTGATAGAACTACAAATAAAGAGTAATGATAATTAATGTTACTTTATTCCCAGGAAACAAGTCATGAATGAAATTGTTATGTACAGTCATGTTTAGTATCTACATTAACCACCTGGAAATGGGAGCAAACAGTATGTTAATGAAAATTGCAGATGATACTGAATTGAAGGGTTCTGCTAACATACATGATGAAAGGTGAATAAATAATTTTGAAAGAGTATAGATGAGCAAAAATGACCTTTAACTTAAAAAAATCAGGTGAATACAATGGGTATAAATAGTTTTTTAAATGGCCAGTCTATAAAAGGAAGATAATGCATAAATAATGTGTAGAAAGACTTTAACACCTATGTACAGGAGAATTTAGAAATAATTAATGTAAGGGCATAATGGAGTCAAGAACTAACACAGTATTTGAGGACTAGCTATGTTAAAATTTCTCTTTACAATGAAAGGGAAAAATGATTACACTAAGCAGTTCTGATGAGACCAACATTTAAATACCGAAAACAATTCGTTGTTTATCAATGCACTCAAATATTTTTTAAAAAACAAGATTAAATACATCTGAAATGAGATGGACAAAAAAATGATTTAGTGATTATCCTGATTAACTTTTAGGGAAAAAATTGCAGTATTTAGTCTTATAGTCTGTAAACCCAAGAAAAGGAACATGAGGGAGAGTTTGCGTTAACTTTCTTACTAAGGAATAGTAAAGTAGAGCTTTATTCATTCCACTTGCAAGGCATTCCTTTGAATAATCTAGATTAAGGTTATCTGGTGTTTCATTAAAACAACTTTGATACCTCTGATACAAGGATAACTAAGTAGTAATATTGTTATACAACTATTTACTACATAATCATTCACTCTATCCCAGGGGTTCCCTGAGAAAAGGAGGGAGATGAAAGGGAGATGTATCAGTTACAATAACAATGACTGCTGGGTAGTCATATAGTTGTCCAGCAGCAGCATTCCTGGCAACACTACCTTGTCTACAAGAGCAGATGGAGGTTTCCTCACTGATTTTTAGTTGTGGCTACAAAACCATTGCAGCTGGGGTGACCCTCTGACTAAAGCTGTAAAGACACAGTAGCATTTTGTTTTATCACTTCATTCTTTAAAAAGCTTGTATGCTTATTTTATTTAGCATATTTTAATTATTATAAAAAGTAACAATATCTTATTGGTGAAGTATTTAATTTTCGGTAGGCTTTGTTTTATTCCTGAGAAATAGAAGCATCAAATGATATCAAACAAGTCTGTACAATAGTTATACATGCAAGGGTCTTGTCCTATACAGGGTGTGGCAAAAGCAGGCTTATAATTGTTCATATGGAAAATAATACAATAATTAATAAATAATAATACAAGAATAAATTCTGTTTCATCTATTTACAACAGTAAACCTACTTTTGCCCCCACCATAAGACCCAGAAAAATTGAGAAGTTTGTCCGAAGTCATAGGAAAGTTGACAGAACCCCACCTAACTCCATTCCAAATCCACACTTTTCCTGTGATCATCTTGCCATCTTCACATCTCTGTTCTCACCCTTACAGTTGTGTACAGCCTTTTTTTGTTTGCCTGTGAGAAGGTAAAATGAGTGTCATTATCTTTAAAAGCCAGGCTCAGGAGCCATGTTGTTCCTGGTGTGACTCTTGTCAGTTGAGTGAACTTGAGTGATTTATTTAGCCCTACAGTGCCTCAGTTTCTTCATCTCTAAACTGAGTATAAGACAGCTCCTACACATAGGGTGGTTTTGAGGATTAAATGAGTTAATACATATAGTAAATATAATAGCACCTGCCTTGTTATAAGTACTCTGTACCTCATTGCAGTATCCATACTTGTTAGCTGAGATTATTGATTTATGTACCTCTCTTTCATATAGGCTGTGAACTTCTCAGAGACAGTTATAATAGCTCATTCACCTTCTTGTATCCTCCACCTATCCTAGTGTCTTACAAATACCAGCAACTTTCAAGGTAGCAGTACGAAAGTAGAATTATATCAATAGTGAGTAAGTGTATGTGGGGAGGGGGTCAGGGGAGTAGAGAACAGAAAGTCCCAGAAATGACATCAATATATATTTGCTATGAATTCCTTTTTCCTCGAGTAAGGGGACAAAAAACTCCAGCAATCCATAATTGCACTCGTCTAACTGGGAAGCTACAATATATGTTTCAGAACAAATTTTCCCTTGTAAAAGGTATTGAACAGATAGTGAATCTCTCAAGAGCTAAGAATGCCTGCTAGGGTGTCAGGAGCTGCTCACCATCAGCTACTGCTAATCCCTGTTTCCTTAGCTCAGAGCTGCCAATTCTGCTTTTGCGTGCTGTGCCTGGACCCTCCATCCAGAATTGGTGTCTGCTATATGCAATGGTGAAACATTTCCATGAGGAGGATATGCTTCAGTGATTAAGGTGGATGAATACTGTAATATTCTCTGCTCTCCTGCTTGCAGTTGTTCTGGCCCTCTCTATTTTAATATACTATGTGATTTCTGCTCACTTGTCCAGAATTTCAAACTGTCCCACTTCTTAATTGCTCCAGAATGCCCCATATCTTAGTTTTTTGTGTCCTGTTGTCTGTCTTCTTGTCTTGTGGCTGACTCCTGGCCATACTGACAAAGGATATGTACCTTTGCCTTGCTTCATGCTTAGTGGAATTTCTTACTTGTAATGCTGTGTCCAGCCCAGCAACACTGATGACCAGCCTCACTGTAAGGAAACAAATTTGAACCTCTTCTCAAGCAATGGATCCTTCCCACAAAGGCCATTCTTATAGGAGAAGCTGTGTAGGATAGTATATGATAGTTAACAGTATGGAAATCAGGACCAAATGGATCTGATCCAGAGTTGTAGCTCTAGCACCTTCTTCTGTATGACTTTGGGCAAAATACTTACCTGTCTACACCTGAGTTTCCTCATCTAAATAATGAGGCACATATGAATCTTACCTTGTAGGATTGTTAAATTTGAATATTTAATTAGTAAAGTATGAAGTAAGTTATATTAATATTTTCATTATTAAAAATAGATTACCAAGCGACTGGCTCAAAGATGAACCATGACTGAATACAATGCTAAAAAAAATTTAAATCATTATTTAAAATTTTTAATTTTATTTTTTCATTACCATTTATCCCCTTGTGCCCCACTCCCACACTGTTGTCCATTTTAAAGTATTTTAATTTAGAACTAGAAATGACCTTAAATATCCACTTTTTATACTAGATGAGGAAATTGTGAACCAGAGAATAAGACTCATAGTTCCGACACTAATGAAAGAAACAATCTCCACTTCCATATCCCAAATAAAGATTTTTAGCCTAATTTCACAACTGCAGTTTTGAATACCTTCATTCAGTTTATTCGCATCTTCAGTCAGCCATCCACCCACCCGTTTATCCATCTATCCCTCCAGGGAATACTTGCTGCAGAGTGCCTGCTGTGTGTTAGTCTCCCTCCTGAGTTCCGGGGAATTGGCAGTCATAGTCCTTACCTTCGTGGCGCTTTCATTCTACTTCCTTCTTTTGCTTCTCGTATCACTCTAACTTCTGTTTCTATCACTCAAAAATGCATGAATGTCCTTTCTACATATTAAAAGTAACCTGTTCAGAAAGACGTAAGGAATATTTGCTGTTGCTATGTCTTTCTAAATGGGTTATTTTTAAACAGCAAATTTTGTGGAAACAAACTTTCATTGATAGAACTGGATCTCACAGATAAACCATTTTTATCAAAACATCACTTAGAAGCCTTTAGGTGAACATTTTCTTCATGTAAACATATTATCTTTTTCTTCTGTTTCCTGTATTGCCTTTCATATCCTCTCTCCCCTTAGCACAGTAAAGTATACACTAGAACTTTGAACAAATGTAGAAACCTGAAAAAAATTGTTTCTTTTAATGCATCATAATCCTTTCAATAGCAGTAGCTGCTTTTTATGCCATTTTTGTACTCTTAGCATTTGGTAGGTTCTCAAATGCATTTATAGTAACAATAAAGTCTCAATGAATAGTTAGAAGCTCTTCTGAAAATGGTTAATCAATGACTATTGTTAACAGCTGAAACACCTTTGCTTTTTGTCTAAACTTAGTTTGAGATCAGTTAGCAGGTGGGGTAAGTACTGTCTGACTGCCAGCTAATAGTAACCAATGCAATTAAAGAGGAGTAGTCCCTTTTGGCATTTACACCACAGAGTGTCCCATTTGTGACTATGCTGTGCTTGTTCAAACAGCTTTTTGGCATCTTGGAAGATGAAAATATTCAAGGATAAAAGGAATCAGGTGGAAATTTTAGCTATGCAGGAGCCTTTCACAAGAGAATTGTTGAAGTGTTGGAGAGATGCAAGCTGCCTGAATCTCTCCCGAGTTTTGTTTGGTGCAGGCAGACCTCAGAGATATGGCAGGTTCCGTTCCAGACTTGAATAAAGTGAGTCATAATCCTTTTAGTGGTGGAAGGTCTTGTCTTCAATTTGTAAAAAATGCAACATCTGTGAAGCACAATAAAGCAAAACACAGTAACAAGAGGTATGCCTGTATTGTACTGAGTGATGAAAAGGTTTCCCCTTTTCTCACAGGATAAAATGTATTTATCTATTCTATGCCATTGTTTGTTAAACAAACATCCCACAGGTGTTCTTGGCCTGGCAAAGAAGAATCAATTTTGAATTAGATGCTTCTCTTAAACCTCAGCAGAATATTCAGGTACTTGCCTTTTCTCAGCTTCATCTATCCAGTAAATCTTCCCAGTTGTTCAAGCCCAAAATGTTGGCATTATCCTAGATTTTTTCTTATAGTTCATGTCTACCTACCTCATCAGATCCTGTTGATCGCTCCTACCCTCAAAATAGTATTCGTGGGATCTCATCACCACCACTGCTTCCACCTTAGCCCATTAATCTGCATCAGTTCAATAGTTCTGGAAAAAGTTCCCCCAATGTGTTCATGCCTTCTTCACTCTATTCTCAACAAAGGGGCCTCAGTGATTCTATTATAAGGGAGATATTTCATTCCATTCATGACATAAAATCCATTAATTGTTTTTCCTCTTTCTTGGAGTAAATGTGCAAATAGCCAATAGGTCCTTACATGAACTGGCCCACCGTCCCACTGGGACTTCATATTCTCTCTCTATATATATATTTAATACACATAAATATACATATATTTATATGTGTGTATATGTAATTTATATATTTATTGTTATATATACTTATATATATATATAATTTGTTTTTTATTGTTATTCTATTACAGTTGCCCCCATTTTTCCCCTTTGCCTTCCTCTGCTCAGCCTACCCCCTGCTCCCACAGTCAGTCCCCGCCCTGTTGCCTATATCCATGGGTCATTCATACATTTTCTTTGACTAATTCCTTCCCCTTCTTTCTTTCCACCATTATCCCCCTCCCCCTCTCACTAGTTGCTGTCAATCTGTTCCATGTTTCCATGTCTCTGGTTCTATTTTTTCATTATTTTGTCCATTAGATTCCTCACATGTGAGATCATATGGTAATTGTCTTTCACCAACTGGCTTATTTCATTTCTTTGCTATTTCTTCAACACATACTAGGTACACTGCTATGTTAGGAACATTGCATCTGCCTATAGCTCTCCTCACTCAACATCTGTAAAGGGTCACTCTCTCACCTTCTTTGGTCTTTACTCAGATATAATCATCTCAGTGAGGCCTTTCCTAGTAATACTATCAAACTTGCAATGCACCACATGTACTTTCCATCTCCCTTCCTGTGCTTTGTTATTCTTCTTTGCATGTATTACTAATACACTATGTGCAATGCTTATTGATTATTATCTGACCCTTTGGTGAAAATGTAAAGAACTATGAAGATTGAATGCCCACCTGTCTTGTCCATTGCTTTAAACCTAGCACCTGAAACATAAAAGATACTCCAAATATTTGTCAAAAAAATAAAAGAATAACTAACTTTATAGGAGGGGTGTAGTAGGTTAATTACATTGATATCTCATTCATTCCTGGCTTCCTGATATCACTTTTGTGGCTGGTTTTGTTTTTCAACAATATCTCCTCTATTATGTATTCTTCTGTAATATAACTCTGCCACTCTCCTACAAATAGGTAGAGGTGGACCCATAACTGTTTCAACTAATACAGGATCAGGATAAAAACAAGGATCTGCTGATATAACCCTTTGTTAAGAACTCAGAAAGATTAACAGGGATATTTTATAGACCATTTAAAAAAGATAAAAATCTCTCTGAAGACTTAAGGACCACCCAGACGGTTTCTGTTAGAAATTAGGACACATAACAATCTTAAAGGCATTGCTCCATATTAGCCTCACACCGAGCCTCTTTAGTTCACAGATCCTCAGAATCAGAGAGAACTAGAGGAATGCTAGTTTAGGAGCTGTATTCAAGGAATTATATCAAAGAAGCTTTATCCACAATTGGACCTGATTTAGATAATAAGCTACTAGACTACAAGTTGATGCCATAGTAAAGATTTTGAGGGAAGCGATGAATGTATTTTTCATGTAGGGGGAATGTGAATTGATGTGGCTAAAATGAATTACAGCAGGTTGTATTTTTCTAAGATGACTGCAGCAGTATCTCCTGTCCCACATAATCATCTACAATGTAGTCTTGACACATTTCCTGCCAAGAGATAAAGGCTAATTCCTCTCCCTTTGTATCTGGGAAGGCTTGCGATTGCCTTGACTGATAAAGTATGCTGTGTGGCTTGCAAGGCTGTGTCATAAAAGACAATGCAGCTTCCGCCTTGGGGGGCCTGGAGTGGAAAGCCTGAAGCAGCAAGTAAGAGTATGACTACTTTTCAGCTGCCATACTGGGAGGAAGCCAAACCACATGGGGAGGTCACACATAGGCCCCAATTCAGCACTCCTAGTCTTTGAGTCACCTCAGCCCAGGTCCCAGACATGTCAGTAAATGAGTCTTCAGATGTTTCTAGCCCCCAACTGCCAAGTCATGCCCAGGCTTCAAGTCTTCCCAGAGGTAGTGGAATAGAGATGGGTCACTAAATTCTATCTAAACTCCTGACCCACAGAATCTGTGAGAAACATGAAATGGTTGCTTTAAGCTACTATGTTTGGGGATTTGTTGTTCTGCCACAATAGTACCTGAAACAAATCTCTTTGCAATGTGGCTTTGTAGCAACTCTGTTAATACGTGGAGTCTGTCTTCCATCTCTTGAATCTGGGCCAAGAATGAGGCAGAAGTTCCTGTTCTGAGCGTAGGCCTAACAAGGCCTCTGTACTTCTACCCCTGGAATCCTGCCTTGATCTTAATTAAGCTTGGGCTAATCTGATGGAAGATCAGTGACTGAGACCAGTTTACAGCTAATCAGTCATGTTACAGAACCCAGCCTAGATCACCAGAGCTACCAACTTGACCTTCAGCTGAGCACAGGTACAAAGTGATCCTAGCTAAGACCAGAAAAACCACCCGGCTGATTGTAGAATCCTGAGAAATAATATATGCTTGTTATTTTAGGCCTCTAACTTACATCTTTATTTTTGGTAGGGTAGGGTGGGCAGGGTCTAACTAAATGGTGCAAGAGGAGAAATACCTTCCAGGTAATTGAATTTATGCATATTTTTGAGTGGGAAAAACTCTGGGTGAAATGTTGGAAATAAGAATCACAGTCTATTTGTGGTCTACAAGTTAGCCTGTCTTTCCATACCTGTGCCATCAAGCCATGGGCCAAGAGGACATGCAGGAAGGACTATTTCCTCTACACCACTTATAAATTGGATAAAATACTTTTTCTTCTTTTAATTTTGCTATTCTACTCCTTGCATCAAACCCAATGAACATACCTTGGCTGACTTTATAACAGCTACTTCCTCTGCAGGATCAGACTTAACACATATAATGACATAAAGTGCTATATACACAAACAGTGTTACCATGCTCCCAAGCCTGGAAAGAGGGGGAAAAAAGAATAACTTTTAAAGTGCAGCTAAGGAATTCAAGTTTTATCGAAGCCAAATTGGAATATGGAAAAAGAATTTTTAAAATTCTAAATTTAGGTGCAATGGTTTTTATGTGCTTAGAATCTGGCAAACCAGTTTCTTTCCTGCCCTACTTTAGAAAGGTTGCATATGAGAGGGAAAGAAAGTTTTGTTTAGTGATAGATGAACACTTTATGGTCTCCTCTCACCCCCCAAATAATAATAATAATACCTGTATTTTTATTCATCCAAATCTCAGGAAGAAGAATTAAATTTATCATTTAAGGGCATCTATTTTTATATTACGATACATTGCTTTCCTCGAAAGACTAAACATGCAAGTTTTTACACAGAAATAATCAACTTCATAATGTAAGAAGGTGTCCTTTACAGAACACAAACTTTGTCTCCCTTGGGATAAAAATGATGTGATGAGGAAAGTTAAGTTTGTGTGTTTTATGACATAATAAAAGTAAGAATGATACAATATAAGGGAACTAATTTGACAAGAGCATGAACACTAAGAATTCGAAATGGGTGTTTTTATGTTTCTTTGAAATGATATTTTATGGGTGACTTTATAGGTATACAAGTAAACTGCAATCATATTGCCTTGTTGCTAAACACAATCTAGTTGGTTTAGCCTATAGTCAACTAAGTCTCAACTTATTACTAGGCATAGAACATGAGGTTAGGAAGGAATTTATAACCTAGTATGTGTGACTGTATGTTTTCTGGTTCTATTTCCTGAGCTTGTGCCTTCTGGAGGAGAAGGTTAAGATAGAGATAGAAGGAAATTATTGGACTTGAATTAGTTTTGTTAAATTCTGTAGTTTCCCCTAGAACATTCGGGAGGAGATAGTTGGTCTGGGACTCAGTTAGATGACTGCTGTGGATATTTACTTGTCATAAAGTGCAAGAGTTTTCCCTAAAAGGCTGCAGAAAGTGTGGAGACAAAGGAACCACAAGGAGCTCCAATGTTTTACAGGCAGAGAAGGAGGACCTGAAAGAGGTGACAGAGTATAACAAGGATGAATTTGTCAAAAGAGGACAATGCCAGAGAAACTGATGACATTTGAGACAAGGCCACAGGATTCGACGACAGGAAACCGTTATAAGGACATTAGCAAAAACAGTTCTGCTGGAATGTTAGGGGCAGTAGTCAATTTTCAGAGGTTTCAGTTGTGAATGTTGTAAAGGAAACATAGTCATGAGTGTAAAACATACTTCTTAGGAATGTTTTTCTGGAAGGAAAAAGGAAGAATAACTAGAAGTAGATCAAAATCAGTAGTGAGAGAAAAATGAGGGACCAGTTGAAGAACTGAAAAATTGATAAACTGGATATTGGGACTTTGTCCACTTTGTTCTTACCACAGCTTTATCAACGTGCCATTCACAGCCTCATACAAACCAGTGGTAGGAATGTCCATCAGAATAAAGACAATAAAAGGATTCCTGAAATATGTCACTTAAGTGCTCTGCCCAGGGGTTCCCCATCACTACTTAAAACATCCTTATTTTAGGCCCTGGCTGGTGTAGCTCAGTGGATTGAGTGTGGGCTGTGAACCAAAGTGTCGCAGGTTTGATTCCCAGCCAGGGTACATTCCTGAGTTGCAGGCCACGGCCCCCAGCAACCGCACATTGATGTTTCTCTCTCTCTCTCTCTCTTTTTCCCTCCCTTCCCTCTCTAAAACTAAATAAATAAAATCTTTAAAAAAAGATTAAAAAAATTTATCTTGTTTCAATACCAGTTTTGCCCTGGGTCCAACTGGGTGAACTATGATAGACTTATATGTATGTTTCCTCTGTCCCTTCTTTAAACTCCCACCTGTCCTCATGAGCTGCTTCAGTTATAGAGCTCTGTGGTGTTCTGTGTTCTTCCCAGCTCTCCCCCACCCTCTCACCTCTGTCCTTTAAACCAAGAATCATTTATCTCCCACTCTCCACTTACAACCTTGTTTCATAAAAGTTTCATAAATGAGGAGGACTCATTTACTTCTCTAGTTGAAGATCTCAGATTAACTGAGTTTATTCTATATACCAGATGTATATGAATCCCTGTCTGCTTTCTGGTGAATGATGTCACCTTCACCACCAAGAGTTCTTATTTTGTTTTAGCCAACAAAGGTCATTAGTACATACAGAGATTATATTTGTAAATGTTCCTATGTCTTCTCAGTTCTCCGATTAGAATTCTTTTGCCCCCCTCTCTCTCATTTTTTTAAAAAAATAGAGCTGCATTACTAATAGATTAATTAATTATGACAACTTTCCTCAATGACAAGAATTAGTTATCTTTCTGGCAAACAGTAGGACATGGACAGGAGGGACAGAAGGCAGGAACTTGGCAGCAGGTCTCCAGAGCAACAAGTGGGAAGGAGCCAGTTGTCACATTTCTCTAGCCTTTTGACTGATGTACATACACTCTAAACAATTTCCCTGCAACTGGTTTGCCAAGGGTAAGTCATCAGAAACTAAGCCTTGCCTAATCAGTTCTGAGCTTCTCTATAATAGGACTCTTATTCTCATAATTTTAATACAATTTAAAGTTACTGTTTACCTTAGTCTCAAGGTTGGCTTCTCCATATTTTTTTATGAAAATATTCTAATTCTACTAAAGAATTGCATTTGATTCTATGACATTCTGGCCTATTTGTTTCTGTTTGTTTTTATCAATAAAGTTCAAAAAAATGTTGCTGTTATTCTTTTTTTCATACAATTAGAATGGCAAATACTTTTCTGAATTTTTAAAAATGTTTTACTCATCATACATTTGAAAAAGTCTCTAAATTTCTACACATCTTGCAATCAGTTCTTTAACCACATGAATCCCCAGACCCTCTTTGCTCTCACTTGTTTAAATTTTGAAATTTTAAATCAGATTTGTTTTATTGAGCACTGGAGTAAATGACATCATTTTAACAGAAGCTTCTGAGACATATAATTGTGTCTGAATTAAACCGGGAAAGTTGTCTGTGTTGACTGAAAGAAGAAACTTGGAAAAGGCTAAAGTTTGGAAAGACTTCTGAATAATTAAGAAGAATGACTGCTAAGCTAAGTACCATGTTCTTACTTGTCTATTTTATAGGAATTGAGAGTGGGAAACAGATGGAAATTGAGGTATAGACTCAATATCGCTGGGAATGTCAGATCAGAAATTATTTTTGGAAGTGTAAAAGAAGCTTTGTGTGACGGAGGAGCTGAAGAGGTGGGATTCAAAGCCTGGGTGGTAAGAGACAAAGAATGAAAAATCAAGTCTCAGGTAGTAAATGGGGCTTATCTGCTTTGTAGGGAGCTATTTGATATTTCTCTAAGTACTGATTACACATATTTTCAAATCCCAAAGCTTTTGAATTTTTAAATTTAAGCGCAAACCCAGATGATTTATATCTACTTTGTAGCAAATGCAGGGAATTTTTATCTGATTTCCTTCACTTGTGCTGTTCATCCCTTCCACTCTGGTGTTCTAGAGGTACGACATTTATCTAGACTTAATTCTCATGTGGATTTTTAGCTTCTAGAGATCACAAAGCAGATGCAACAGCTACATGGGTAGAGCAAAATTATGAAAGGATTTGCCAGGTTTGAGGAGTAGAGAGAGAGGTTGAACTCAGAAAAGCTGCTGTGCATGCGTGCTTGACAGGACTTGCAGGGCTCATTCAGCCCCAGGTAGAAACAAAGGGCTGGCAGGTGAAAGAGAGCAGCAAACACTGTCAGGCCAGGTGTTCTGCATTAAAACTCAGCTGTACCAGGGATCACAGATGGCTTGAAAGAGAGGTGTGAATGAAATGACCCAGAGAAGTCGGTGATGGGAGAGGAAGGCAATAAGCTACACATAGGGTTCTTCCTCTCAATGAGACAGATTTCAATTGCTTGGCAGTTATTTGGGCGATAATGAATCTTTGAATCATTCCTGAATAGTGGGTAGATCTATTTATTTTTGAGGAAGAATTGTCTAGTCTCTTTTGTGCTCAGCTCTCCCTAAACCCTTCTCAATTGTTTTCTTTTTAAGAAGCATGAATATATTTTAGGACTTTTAAAACCAGAATGAATAGCAGGAATTTTTCATTAAACACAGTACATAATCACATGTATTATTAAAATGTAAGAAGCTAAGATGCTAAAAATAAGTTGTCTGTATTTAAATAGTATATATAATCTATATATTATATATGATACTATATAAAATATATTGTGTATAGCATATACAAAATCTATGTTGATGGGCACATTTGTATTATAGTGGAAAACTAGTGGGATATTTCTGTTTTGAAGATATCAATATTCTAAAAAATATGTAGTGTGTGGGTATATCAATAGCAAACATTTTACCACATGTGAGTTTTTAATTTTGCTTAACAAACAATATTCTGTATGATTTTCATAAGTAGGTTTATTTCATAAAATAATTCTGTGTACATTTTTGTATAATGATAGAACTACGTGAATTCAAAAACTTAATATACATTTCATAAGTATAGTATTTATTATTCCACATGCTATTCATTTATTCTGACTTTTTTCCATTTTATTAAAATATATGATTGTCAATTTTATTTGGAAATTTATTTCTTAAAAACACTGAACTATTTTTAGAGCAGTCAATGGCAAGATAAAATCACAGCATAAATTAACTCTAAAAATGCCAATAATTAAAAAATTGAATTTTTAAATTTAAGTGCAAACCCAGATGATTTATATCTACTTTGTAGCAAGTACAGGGAGTTTTTATCTGATTTCCTTCACTTGTGCTTTTCATCCCTTCCACTCTGGTGTTCTAGAGATATGGCATTTATCTAGACTTAATTCTCATGTGGATTTTTAGCTAATAACTAATAAAAGCTATTTATGCTAATAACTAATAAAAGCTTCATATACCTATTTACTCTGTGCATTTAAGAAATTGAAGAACAGTCTCACAATCTTAAAACATGCAGATATTTTCACTAAACATAAAATATTGAAACTAAAAAAAAGGGAAGGTCATACAACCCAGGAATGTTAATATGAATATGTGATTCAGTATTTATTTTCTATAGTCAGAAATTATCACAAAATACTGAATGTATTGCAAATAATTGTTGGGAAGAAATTCTCCTTGAGTGTCTTGCACATCTGTTGTAGAGTAAAAATTTTTTTTTATAGCCAAGTAATATTCTACTGTGCAAACACACCACAACTTTTTTATATACTCATCAACTGATGGGTACTTGGGCTGCATCCAGATCTTGACTATTGTAAGTAATGTTGCAATGAACATAGGGGTGCATAAATTCTTTCAACTTAGTGTTTCAGATTTCTTTGGATAAATTCCCAGAAGTGGAATCCCTGGGTCATAAGGAAGTTTATTTTTTAGGGTTTTTTTTGCGGTAACTCCATATTGCTTTCCACGGTGGCTATACCAATCTGCATTCTCATCAACATGGCACTAAGGTTCCCCTTTCTCCACATACTCGCCAACACTTGTTGTTTGTTGATTTATTGATGATAGCCATTCTGACAGGTGTAAGGTGATCTCGTGGTTTTAATTTGTATTTCTGTGATGACTAGTGACATTGAGCATCTTTTCATATGTCTATTCACCACCTGTATGTCCTTTTTGAATAAGTGTCTATTCAACACTGTATTGGAAGTCCTAGCCATAGCAATCAAAGAAGAAGAAATAAAGGCATCCAAATTGGAAAGGAATAAGTAAAACTGTCATCATTTGTAGATGACATAATATATTATATATAGAGCATCCTAAATTCTCTACCAAAAAACTACTGGAACTGATAAATGAATTCACTAAAGTAGCAGTATACAAAATTAGTATCCAGAAATCAATGGCATTTTTATACCAATAATGAATTATCAGAAAGCAAAACTAAAAAAAAAAATCCCCTTTATTGCTTCTTGGCCTTTTGGCTAAGATCAAGTGTAAGAAAAATCCCCTTCATGGTTGCTTCAAAGCAATAAAATGCATAGAAATAAATTTAAACAAAGAGGTGAAAGACCTGTACTCAGAAAATTATGACACTGAAGAAAGAAACTGAGGAAGATACAAATAAGTAGAAGCATATACTGTGTTCATGGGTAGGAAGAATTAACACCATTAAAATGCCCACACTACCCAAAGCAATATATCTGGAACCGCAGATAAAACCTGAATAGTAACAGCAATCTTGGGAATAAAGAACAAAGTTGGAGGAATCACACTATCTGATATCAAACTATACCACAAGGCCATAGTAATCAAAACACCATGGTACTGGCATAAAAAGATACATATAGATCAATAGAACAGAAGAGAGGCCAGAATAAACCCACAGCTTTATAGTCAACTAATATTTGTCAAAGGAAACAAATACATACAATGTTGTTAAGAGAGTATATTTAAGAAATGGTGGTGTAATATTGTATGGATATGTGCAAAAAAATGAAACTAGACCACTTCCTTATACCACACACAAGAATAAACTCAAAATGGATTGAAGACTTAAATGTTAGACTCAACACCATAAAAATCCTAGAAAAACATACACAGTAAAACCTTGGATGTTTCTTGTAGTAATGTTTTTTCTGATAAATCACCTCAGGCAAGGGCAACAAAAGAAAAAATAAATAAATGGCACTGCATCAAACTAAAAAGTTTTTTCATAGCAAGGAAAACTATCAACAAAATGAAAAGACATCCCACTGAATGGGAGAACATATTTGTCAATACATCTAATAAGGTGTTAACATCTAAAATTTATAAAGAATTTATAAAACTCAACACCAAAAATCAAATAACCCAATTAAAAATTGGGCAAAAAACCCAAATAGTCTATTCTGTCTCAGTAAGCACCTCTTCCATTTATCCTTGGTCATTGTTCATTTCTCATAATCATTGTTTTTTTTCTTTCATACTTAATACATGCTCAAGATTTTTTCCTTAAGGAAAAATTATGGATTGAATTTTTTTCTGGAAATTTTATATTTTAAATGGACTTTCTGCAAAAAATGAAAAAAAGTTATTTAATGGCCTGTTCAATCAATCCAGGATGGTGGAATTCCAGATGGGTAGAATGAAACTTTTCAGCATATATTGTGACTAACACCAGTCCTTAGTCTACAGAAGATGTTCCTGTGCCAGCTGGGCTCATTACTACATAAATTATGTAAAACAATTAACATGATAGGGCTTAACAACAATATGTGGAATCAGAAGACCCAGCTACAAATCTTACTACATGACTCAGTAGTTAGATAAACTGAGGAAGTCCCTGAATTGCTCTGGGTTTCTTTTTCCTGATTTATAAAATAGAAAAACAATAACTTCCCTTTCACAGTTTTGATGAGGATTAAATTAAATGATGTGTCTGAAAATTCTTACGAATCATTATAATATACATATGTGTTATAACTAGGAAACATAAAAAATGAGAAAATAACTCTTGAGGGGAAACTGAATAATGTATGTATTTTAACACTTGCTAAAGTCTCTATAAGTTTATATCACTACATAAATCTGAAGGTTTATCAGCATCACAATTTAATACTACAATTATTTGATATTCAGTCAGTTCTGCACTGAGAACATGTTGAAAATCCTCTTTTTCTTATTACTTAAGAGAAAGATGCTAACATCTGATTTCTCTTTATTTCTGGCCCTTGATGAAGTTACTCCACTAAAGTTAATTTTGAGCAATCAGTCCTAGACATAGTCTAGTAAAAACTGTTAAGTTTGTGAGTGAAGAGAAATCTGTATAAACAACCAGAGAGGAAAAAAAGGTACCTGTAAAAAATAAAAACATGATGGCTGGATACTTCTTTTTCACAATACTAAATTACAGAACATAATCTAAAATATTGCTTTCATAGGGCAAAACTATGACCTAAGAATTCTAAGGCAAGCTAAATATTTAAGTATCTGTGAGAAATACATGAATTACACACTTCTAAAATGTAAATGCTTGGAGAAGCCACCTTCTTAACTTTACTGAAAAAAGGGAAATGTTATTAAAGACAATAAATTTAAATAAATTTAACTCTGTAGTTAAAAATCTAAAATTCTTATTTTTGAGTTAAAAATATATTTATATACAGAAGCAAATTAAATGTCAAATTACAGGGGAGGCAGAATGCTTAAATAAACCAGTACAAATCCATATAATTTAATGTTATCCGGCTATAAAAATTACATTTTCAAAAATATTTAATAATATTAGTTGGAAAATTTATAAAATAATACTTAATGAAAAAGAAGTTAACTGAACTAAATATAAGTATCATGTCATTTCTGTTAAACATATTAGGTGTAAAGAAGACAGGGAAAATATCAGGATGATTACAGTAATAGTAATCACTAGGTGCTATGATTATGCCTGATTGTAAATTTTATGTTACTTTCAAGATAATGTTTAATATGTACTATTTAAAATGGCAAAATTTTAATTTTATAATCAGAAATTAAAGAAAGAGACATAAGAGAGTTATTGACAAATCCCACAAAAAATAAGCATATGAAGAGCAGACGTGCAAAAGAAATTGAGAAAAAACAAAACAGTTGCAAAGAAAGGGGACAATCTGAAGATGAAAGAAACAGCCAACAATCTGAAATACTGTGGTGAGATCAAGTAAAATGGAAATGAAAGAATCTACTGGGAAAATCTAATTGAAAGAGTCGTAGGTGGACTTTTCAACAGGAGTCACAGGCTTTGCCCGTATTGTTTGCCAGACTCTTGGCTGCTGTAGCTTGAAGACTGAATGAGGGAAGAAATCATAGTCCATTCTCTTGAGGAAGTTGGCTTTGAAAAGAGAAAAATTGGGTCTTGGCTAGAGGGTTGTGTAAAACTAAATGTTTTTGTTGTTCTTTATTTTAAGGCATGAAATGTCTGACAGGAATTAAATAATGTTACCATAGTGGTTGAAAGCAAAGGGCAGGAATCAGATGAACCAGATTTGAATTT
Organism: Phyllostomus discolor; assembly: GCF_004126475.2. Taxonomy (NCBI): domain Eukaryota; kingdom Metazoa; phylum Chordata; class Mammalia; order Chiroptera; family Phyllostomidae; genus Phyllostomus; species Phyllostomus discolor. The sequence continues at coordinate 86,115,338 of NC_040903.2, forward strand.
GGGGAACATAAAGTAGACACTACCCAATGTCACTGGAAGAGATGTTTTTTAGAGGACCGACTCAGTCAGCTAACATCAGAGAAATGTTAAACACTGGCTCTTTCCCACTTCTTGTGCATTTTTTAAAATCAAACTCTACATATAGATTGAAGCCTTTATTTAGTTTTTTCAATAGCTTTTTGGAATAAATATATCATTTATAATTTCCAGTTGTAAATTCTTTAAAGTGTGGTTAAAATTTAAAGCCTTCAGAGAACAAAAACATTCTCATACTCTTACAGATCATTTCTGTCCACATCTAATTACAATTAGACATTAGATGTAGATTCAACTACAATTTATAATTTAATTTTATCTAGATGTTTCAAAGCATTCAATTTAATTTTCATACAAACAACTTTTTTAAGTTGTTTCCTTCTTACATTCTTAAATGATTTACATAATATATATTTAAATTTAAAATGGCAAGTGACACTGAAAAATAAGTAACTTTGTGGATGAACTCAACAGACTCTTAATAAATCTACAACTCAACTGCAAGGCAGGAGTGCTCAAGGCTGTAGGAGGGTAGCTGGCCAGCTGGGAGCACTGGGTGTGTTTTATAGAAGAATGGGTTGTTGGTTACCAATGGTTTGGGTAAGTGGAATTAGGGTAGGAGAGTCTGCTTTACAGAAACTGAAGTAAATAAACAGTGATCCTGAAAAAATTCTGTGTATTGATGTGCGTGTGACTCAGAAGATACGCTTTTTATCAAGAGTCTAACAGTAAAAGTATAACATCAAAATTAACTGTAAATCATAACTTTAATGATATATAATATGAGACTTTCCAAAGTATAAAAGGATAAAAATAGAAAAAAGTGGAACCACATTAACCAGATATTAAAACATTATTTGCAATAAATATCTATTTCACAAGAAATAAAATTTTGAATGCCTTTTTGGCTGGAGACCGAAGGGATATCAGTTGGCAGCACTCTCTAAAGAGATAAATTGAGAATTGAGGTTTTTGGTGGTTCTTATTTTTGAGAAACTGATATAGAAATTTAATTTCTTTTTGCTATTTTTAATTCTCATTATAAATTTCCATGAAGCAAAATGGACAGTAGATCAGATTATATAACTTTCTACTGTGATTGAAATCAATAGAATTTTGTTAAAACTGGTCCATTAGTGTGCTTCTTGTTATGTGTGTAGGCAAAGGAGGAGAGATGTACATTCCATGACTCCTGTATGCACCCCACAGGACTGACTGCCGAGGCACATATCAAAGCTGGTCTCTGAGCTGAGACAAAGAGGTTTGGTACCAGTATAATTTCCAACACAAATGGTAGGCCAGACAGGAAATTAAGCCATCAGCTGGGGAATGAAGAGAAGCAGTAGAGAGCCAGAGCAACTGAATAGTTGGTTGCTAAACTTGGAACCTAGAGTAGGTAGCAGATTGCTGAGACAAAATAAAAAAAATAAAAAACAAAAAAATACAACATACCCATACATACACAAGAGAGTTGGTATTGAGAAAGATGGAGGTATAGGAGCTCAAAGAACAGTTTCCAGTCTTATGATCTTTAAGTACCATTACTGTATTACTCTTTTTTGAGGTTTGTATATCCTTTTTTCCAGCATCATCCCACTGGATTGAAGGTGGAGTTTATGCTTCTTGCTGTTTCAGACAAAACTCACTTTCTTTTTCCTGAAATGTCACATGTCATCATGGCACATAATTTTCTATCCCTTACTTTAAAAAAAATTTATTTATTTATTTTTAGAGAGAGAAGAAGGGTGGGAGAAAGAGAGGGGGAGAAACATCAATGTGTGGTTGCCTCTGGCATGCCCCCTACCAGGGACCTTGCCTGTAACCCAGGCACATGCCCTGACTGGGAATCGAACCCTTTGGTTCTCAGGCCTGCGCTCAATAAACTGAGCTATGCCAGCTGGGCTCTATCCCTCATTTTTATCATCATCTCAGATTACTCATGACATTCTTCCTCAACTTTCAACAGTTTATCTCTCAGTTTATTATTTTTCTATCCAATAATACTGTCTTCTTATTTTAGACCCTTTCAATATTTTAGCAGGGAGGAAATAAGGGTGAGGCAAGTGCAAAACTCAAGGAGACATTCATTCCCAGGGTTCTGCCAGTTTCTTGTCAAAACCAACACCTTTAACCCATTGATAACCTCAATGTCCTATCTACCAACTTAACTTTTCTGGAACCTCTATTTCCACAATTTTTCAACCCCACCAATTGATTGTTCCTACTAACCTAATTGCTGTCTATTCCCCCAATCCCTTCACTTTCTTTGTTACCCTCTTTAGTCCATGAATCATTGGCATCATCAATCGCTTCAATACAGAGCCTCTACTCATTTCCATTTTCAAACTTTCTTGTACTCACTTGGAGAAAAACATGGACCCAAATGCATTCAACTTTACATTGCATCCATACAGCTGAATGTGGTTGGAAAAATGCATACAATCATGCTGAATACTTTTCAGTAATGATTACTAAGCTCAAGTAAGATCTCCAGGATGCTAGGAAATCATACTGTACTACCCTAGTTTTTTTTACTCCTACCTGACAGTTTCCTACCTTTCCTCTCCTCTCAAACACTCAGTCCATCTTTCTCCATGTAATACTAGTTGATGATTTTTCTTCCAACATCACTGCGAACATTGAACATGGAGAAGGAAAAACATATTACATATATATTAATATAATCTATTTGTTCATGTCATAATAAATTTTAGTTTTATAGAGGTAAGTATTTTTAAATCAAAGTATTTAAACCTATAAACATAACGCATATGTTTTGACTGTGGATCTGGGTGATAACTTTTTTCAGTTTTTAAAACTTTATTTACATACTTAAAAAATTGTGCATTCCAATAATTAAAATCATTTTAACAAAAAAATGGCACTCTGATTAATCACCTCATTTTACAACCTGCAGGATACCTTGGACCACTTTGGTTTTTACTTTAGATTTCACTGTCATCTCACCCAGCTTCTTCCTTCACCAACATGCAAGTTCTTTTCCTTCCCTGCCCACTAGAGAGGCAGATGGGAGGGAAAGGCGTGCACTTCATTGTCAGTAGTTCTAATGTGAAAAAGGGCAGCACAGCAATTTAAACTGATCCAACCTCTTTGCAGCTTACAAAGTTAAACAGCTAAAAGAAGTAAAATAAGAAGGCAATGCTTGTGGAAAATACAGTGCATATTGGTGGTGAGGGCCTCATGATTTGCCTGCTTGCTTATCCTGTTAACAATCATTTCTTTGGAAGGCAGTGGATTTTTCCCTTGCATTTCTGTCTTCTTCAATTTCAACTTATCGAACTTCTCATTCTCGGCCATATTGGGTTTATCAGACATGGTTGTTGAGGAAGCCAAGAGAGGCACATATGTCAGAGAAGAGTCTGATCTGCTCAGTGACTACCACTAAATGGGTGATAACTTTCTAAACTCAAAATTTTTAAATTTAAAAGCAATGGTGGAGACTATGAGGTTTTCCATGTACATTGTCATGTTGTCTGTGAATAGTGATATTATTTTCTAATTTGAATGCCTTTTATTTCTTTTTCTTGTCTGATAGCTGTGGCTAGAACTTCCAGTACTATGGTGAATAAGAGTGGTGAAAGTGGACACTCTTGTTTTGTTCTTGATCTTAAGAAGAAATGTTTTAGTCTTTGCCTGTTAAGTGCCTATCATTGAATAAGTAGATCAAAAAACTGGTACATTTACATAATGGAATACTAAACAGCAGAAAGAAAAAAGGGACTCCTTTCTTTCTTACCTTTAGCAAGAGCATGGATGGAACTGGAGAATATTATGCTAAGTAAAGTAAGCCAGTTGGTGAGAGACAAATAACCATATGATCTAACCAATAAGAGGAATCAAATGAACAAAATAAACTAATGAAAAAAATAAAACTGCAGGCATGGAAACATGGAACAGACTGAAAGTGACCAGAGGGGAGAGGGTTAATGGTGGAAAGAAGGAGGAGAGACAAGACAAAGAACATATATGAATGACCCATGGACACAGATAACAGTGTGGAAACTAATTGTGGGAGTAGGGTAGGATGCGCAGAGGAGGACAAGAGAGGAAAACCGGGACAACTGTACTAGCATAAAATAAAAAATGTTTTAAAAGTATTTAAAAAAGAAAAAAAGAAAAGCAATGGGGGGTTGTGGTACTGGGTAAAAAAAGGTGAAGGGATTGAGAACAACTACAGACTGATAGTTACAAAATAGTCGTGGGGATGTAAAGTACAGAATAGGAAATATAGTCAATAACATTGCAATAACTATGTATTACCAGGTGGGTATTGAAAATAGCAGGGAGAACATTTTTTATAAAGTATTGGTTGGCCAAAAAGTCTGTATGGGTTTTTTTTTCCCTGTAAAATGAAAGACTCATTTTTCATTTGCACCAATAACTTTATTGATTTGGATATTTTGAGTATGTCAGCTATCTCCTGCTATTGGCTTCTAGTGGTAGAGGTCAGGGGTGCTGCTAAACATCTTCCAATGCACAAGACAGCTCCACAGCAAAGAATTATTTTGTCAAATGTTAATAAAAACAAGAAACTTCACAAACCACTTTTGACACATTCTATCAGTCACAGCACCTTCTTCATACACTGGGGAAGTCATTTTGTGTGTGTGTTTCAGTTGCATTTTTACATGTCATGAAATAATAAAGCATAATACATCCGAAAATGTTGTGTATTTTCTTCCATCTTCAGTATTAAAATGGCTATACAAAAATTCACCAATTTTGACTTTTTTTAAATGCTTGCTGATATGACAGCTTTTACTATACAATCTATTAAAATTGTTTTTGAATGAAGTTAAAGACAATTAAGCACTATTAGAACTATCATATGGAAAAAAACTAAAGGAACTTTTTAATCAACCCAATATATGATTATCTAAACACTATGCTGTACACCTAAAATTAATACAAAATAATATTGAATATTAAATGTAATTTAAAAAAGCAATGGAGAAAATCACCAGGAAATCAGACTAAATAACATAAAATTTTAAAATTTCTAAATGGCATAGAACATTATAAATAAATTTAAAAACAAATACAGAGGGTAAATATTATTTAAATCATGAGCAGTGCTGCAAAAAATTAATGTTCTTACCATATAATCATAAAGTAACTGAACAGACAGGGCATAAAAAACATAGAAAACCTTATAAATTTAGAGAAAATGTTAAATTCTATTAATTTAAGATACACAGATTTATACATTAAAATCTTCTTTCAAATTATTAAAGTAACTAATAATAAATTTAAAATTTAAATAATGTATATTAAAATTGATGGTAAATATTAAATAAACGTTTTACTAGATTAAGTAGAATTGACTTTAGAATAATTACAATTTTTAAACTAAGGCTGTAGTGAACTAGAACTCATTTTTCGTCCAATGCAATTTGAAACTGCGAGGTCTGTCCTAAAAATGTCCAGCTATTATTAATACAAGGAGAATGGTTTGCACAACACTGATGCAACCTGGCAGCCAAGGAGAGAGGACTAGAATGCACTTGATGAACAATCAGTGGGGGCAGTGGATGCCCACTGAGTGAGCATGTGTACTGTGTGGCCATCACATTCAAAATTACTGAGTAAGAAAGCAACAAACCTGCATCAAATTCTCTGTTAAGCTTAAACATTACTGTTCAGAAACTATCCAGATGATCCAGAAGGCCACAGCTAAGGGCAACTGGTGATTGGAAACATCATCACAACAACATGCCCACTCATGCATCACACCGTGTACAGAGTATTTTGGTGAAACATCAAACTACCTGGTTGACTCAGCCCCACTACAGCCCAGACTTGGCACCCTGTGACCTCTGGATTTTCCTAAACTTTTTAATCACCTGATTTTAATCACCTTTGAAAAGGAAGAAATTTCAGACCATTGATGAGATTCAAGAAAATACAGTGGGGCAGCTGATGGTGACTGAGAGAACTGTGTGAAGTCCCAAGTTACCTACTTGAATGGAATGGAGACATCATTATCCCATGTACAATGTTTCTTGTATCTTCTTCAATACATGTCTCTAATTGTCATAGTACATGGCTGGATACTTTCTGAACAGACCTAAATTTTAAAGAAGCATTCCATTTTTTAAGTAAATCTTTATTTATTTTTCCTTTACCACTTAGTCCTCTTATACCCCACTGCCTAATCACCACACTGTTGTCAATGTCTATGACTTCTTTTTCCTTTTTGCTTGATCCCTCCACCCCCTAACCCACCCCAAATAAGTGTCATCCTGCTCTTTATCTATGAGTCTCTGTTTCTATTTTTCTTGTTAGTTCAATTTGTTCATTATATTCCACATATAAATGAAATCATATGGTATTTGTCTTTCTCTGACTGGCTTATTTCACTTAAAATTATGTTCTCCAGGTCCATCCATGCTGTTGCAGAGTAAAATTTTCTTCTTTTTTACAGCAGAGTAGTATTCCACTGTGTAAAAGTCCCATAGTTATTTTATTAACTCATCTATCGATGGACACTTAGCCAGCTTCCATGTCTTGGTGATTGTAAATGATGCTACAGTGAGCAAAGGGGTGCTTATATTCTTTCAAATTAGTGTTTTGGGTTTCTCTTGATATATTCCAAGAAGTGGGATTGCTGAGTCAAAAGACAGATCCACTTTTAATTTTTTGAGGCAGCTCCATTCTGCTTTCCATGGTTGCTCCATCATTCTGCATTACCGCCAATATAGAAGGCTTCCCCTTTCTCTACATCCTCAACAGTACTTATTTGTTGACTTATTGATGATAGCCATTCTGAAAAAATAATTTATTGGTGATAGTCATTTGAAACAATAATTTAATAAATAGTAGTCATTTAGATTTCAAAAGGAAGTTACTGTTTAAAATATGTATATGTGTATAGATATAGATATGTATAATGCTTTAATAATAATATTTTTCCTAAAACTTATCTTTACAAAAATTGAAGGCAAAAAAACACATATTATGTATACCCATTGCATGGAGAATCTTGCATCCATTAGAAAGGCTGTTTTTAAAAAGAGGCTTTAATAGTATGAGAAAGTAGTTACATAACAATTATTTTTAAAAGAATATAAACTTGTAACTAGTATGCTATTAATTCAGAACAAAGTGTCTAGAAAAAAGACAGGGAAGAAATATAGCAACATGCATACAAGTTACATCTGAGTAGTACCACAGTATGACAGGTGATTGTGATTTTGCTAAAAATGTTTATCCATTTTTCAGTTTCTTCAAAGAGCATATTTTACTTTTTAAGTTGAGAGACTTCACTTTTTAATATGGAAGATAATATAAATATATTTAGCAGAACACCATAAACAAATCACCATACCTTGGGCATGTTCTACAATAAGTTAAAAAGTTGAATATATATAATATATATTTATATTTATATGTATTTTATATAATATATATATACTATATATATTCTCAGGTTACTCAATTATGTTCACCTAGGTTTATTAAATATATTTCAGACTCTTCCTATTTTATTGTTATTTCTTTCTAATTTACTTTACTTCTATTTCTAGACCCAGTGTCTTCCTCCCTCCTTCCCTTACTACCTTTGTAATAAATGACACAGGAAATTGCTTGAAAAGGCTCCTGATGGCCTTTTCTTACTGCTTACCTCGAATCTCCTTTCTTCACGAATTCAGCTCTTTTGTCTGCAGCTTACCTGATTCTTATATTGCACGTCCAGATTTCTACTTCTCTCCATTTCCCATGCCATGGAAGTTTAAGAGCCCTTCTTGGAGAAAGACCATGGCAATTCAGAATAGACTTTTCCTACTTCTGTTTTGCCTCATACTTAATGTTCCCCCTTACCACCACTTCAGGCCTATAATAATCTATTTCTAACCACTTAACACCTGAGCCATTTTCTGCGCTTTGCCAACTGAATGCCTAATTCACTTCACTTATATTACTGAGCATCTTTCTTAGTCCCCTTTGGTAGAAGTTCCCCCAAACAGTCACTATCTCCTAGATACTCCCTTTCCCCTCAGTCCTCTTTCTGCTTTCAGCCTCTTTTTTCTCTTTCGAGGATCCTTGTATCATTGTTGTTACTATCAGTTTACCTGTGTGGTTTGGGGCCTCCCACCCCATCAGACACTCCTTTCCTCAGGTACACCCTCATCTGGGAATTGTTCCTTCACCATAACATTTACACAGATCACAAAAACACTTGAATTTAATTACAGTTCAATTCTGCTTTTTCTGATACCAGAGGATAACTTTTGAGGCTTTGAGGTGGGGAAGAGTTAGCTCCGGAGCATTCTACATTAATACTTCATTTGTATGTTAACATACAATGTGTTATATTTAAGTATTTATATATCATTGGGAAAAAAATGACAATAGTATCTTTGTTACTGTTCCTGTTGTTACATACGAATCAGACTATCATCTTCATACATGTGACAAACTGCAATAATTAATTGCATAAGCATGATGGATCACTGATATTAGTGTCCTATCTATATGAACATAAATACCAATTTCTAAATGTATGACATGGCCAATGAAACCTCAGTTGCTTGGATATGTAGAACTTAATCACCAGAAGCATAAATGGCTTTATTATATTTCCCTCAAACTTTACATTTGTTTCATTCCTTTTCCAGTCCCAAATATGCAAATCTTTGAGATAGTTCTGCATAATGAAACAGCAACATCAATAAGCTCTACCACTTTATCAAGTTTAACCAACAGAAGCATATCTAGTATATTAACAACAATATGCTGCTTGTCATCAAAATTCTTCCAGTGTATCTATACCTAATATTTCAACAATTTTAAGTTTGTACATATACTATAATCAATGCATATTTTTATACCAGATATCAATTAGGAAGCAACCATACAACCTTAGTAAAATTATCAAAACTTTGAGTGTTTTTATGTAAAATATAAGCAACTATAGTTTCTATTATCCAATTATGGATTTTAAGATCTAACTTGTATTTAACCTAATGTAGCCTGCTCTTATATGTGATTTTGCTTTCCACAGTTTCTGTTACCCATAGTCAGCTGTGGTCTAAAAATACTAAATAGAAAGTTTCAGAAATAAACAATTTCTAAGTTTTAAAATGTATAAGTAGAGTGGTGATAGCACATGTTAGCCCACTCCATCCTGCCCAGGATGTGAACCATCATTTTTGTCCCTGGTATCCACGCTATATATGCTCCTCCCCATTAGTCACATGGTAGCAGTCTGCCACAGTTTTGCAGTGCTGGTGCTCAAGTGACCCTTGTAGTAGCCTAATGCTACATCACAGTACCTATGTCATTCATTCACCTCACCTCACCTCATCACGTAGGCATTGTATCACCTCACAGCACCACAGAAAGAAGGGTGAGTACAATAAGGTATTTTGAGAGAGACTACATATAGGTAACTTTCATTACAGCACATTGTTATCATTATTCTATTTTAAAGGTTTTATTTATTTATTTTTAGAGATAAGGGAAGGGAGGGAAAAAGAGAGGAAGAGAAATATTGATGGGAAAGAGAAACACGGATCAGTTGCTTCTTGTATGCCCCCAGACTGGGGACAGAACCCACAATCCAAACGTGTGTCCTGACCAGGAATCTAACTGGCGACCTTTCATTTTGTGGAATGATGCCCAACTGACTGAGCCACATCAGTCAGGGCTATAATTTTTCTATTTTATTATCAGTTATTGTGTTAATCTCTTGCTGCACCTAAGGTATAAATTCAACATTATTATCCATGTGTATATACAGGATGCATACAAATTTAGAATGAGGATAAACAGTTTATATAGGATTCAGTATTATCCACTATTTCAGGCACCCACTGGGGGTCCTGGAATATATCCCCCACAATAAGGTGGGGCTACTGCACTTTACTTTTGCATGCTCACGTTTATCTTTTCAAACAACCTATCCTGAATTGCTGAAGTCTCTCTCCAAGAACAACTCCTAGATTGTCCATGATATGGGAACAGGGCAGAAGCCTAAGTAGAGGAGACACAGGCAAAGAAGCTCAGTTCATGACACAAGAAGGAGACTGAAGATTAGGCAGGAAAAAGAAGAGGCTTCCAGGAGCTTTATAAAAGCAATTTCCCTACACCATGTAATACAAGAAAAAAACAAGATCAGTGGCTGTGGAGGAAGATAATTATCAGTAGATAGGGTTCTATATATGATTCTTCTTACCCTTGCACATTTTTTAAAAGATTTTATTTATTTATTTTAGAGAAAGGGGAAGGGAGGGAGAAAGAGACAGAGAGAAACATCAATGCGTGGTTGCCTCTCGAGAACCCCATATTGGGGACCTACAACAACCCAGGCATATACCCTGATCAGGAATCAAACCAGCAACACTTTGGGTTGCAGGCCAGCACTCAATCCATTGAGCCTCACCAGCCAGGAGAGCACATTTT